>NW_025782871.1:0-31202 GCF_021130785.1 Homalodisca vitripennis | reverse complement strand
CAGTTTCCATATTTCGGCTTAAGCAGTCTTTCAGGAAATTACAAAAATAATAAGATAAGGGCTATAAAAAGAAACAAAGTATAAATCATAAAATATGTAACCACAGAAAATGGAAAATTAAGATTTTATACTATATATAAGGTAGATAGCTAATCATGGGGTTCCTCCAGCGCACTTTCGGAGCCGACCGGAAAATCAATGTAAAATACTGGTTCAGATGTACCATAAAGGAAGCTGAGAAATAACACAGCAAAATCCTCAATGAAACAAATTAAACCGAATCTACAATCGTTCAGTCTCCCAAAAAGCGATCGGTACATTACTCTGTGGAATGAAAATTAACCAAATCTACAGCTGTTTGCTTCTACTTTCTTAAGCTGTGCTTTGTAAAATGTTGTCAAATCTGCTACGAATAAAGGATTTATCTTAATAAAATTTTAATCAATTTAAAACATTTTTACTAAAAACATACTGTACTTTAATAAAAAACTTTTCTACTAAATAAACAACATGAACTCACCAAGCTCTCTTCAGTTTCTAGCATTTCAAAAACTTACAAAGAAAGACAATTTTAACGAGTTCAACGAATTACCAAAACATTTTAAAGAACAGTTGATACTTTCCTTAAATGATACAGAATTCAAAGAACTTGTAAAGTCTTTTGCAGAAAAAACGTTCTAATGGAGTGTTTTACTATCGGCAAAAAACTAAAAAAGTAAGGGATTACATATTTAATATAATTACGAAAGATATTGAAAAGAAAGTAAAAAATAAACAAACAGAGAGTTTTCATCGTTTTTTTATGACATTTTTCCCATATTATACGTTCTTTCAAGATAATCAAGACTTAATTGATGAATTTCTTAGGAATTTTTGTGAGTATCAAGATTTATCAACACAATTCATTAAAGAGCATTATAGAATTTTTCTTATAGAATATAGCCACATTTTGTGTGAAACAAAAGGTATTACTGTAGATAATATTCCATGTGATTCCTATGAAGAAAGACACCAACTATGGTTATCAAAATAGTACTATGACGTGGGGAGGGACTGCAAGTTTTTAGAGTTAAGGACTTTATTCTACAAAGTTAATTGTTATAATTTCTTTATCTTCTAATAGTCTTCTTTCCAGTAACAATCAAGTGTAATTTTTCATTTTTGTTTAATTCTTTAATCTTTTTTTCATCCAAAACAGTCAAAAATCTGTTCGGCAAGTGTACTTTACAATCTTCCAACTCGGCAATTATTGTAAACCCGAATTTATCTTTCATTTTCTCCAAATTCAAGATTCTATGTTTCTTCCTTTCTTCCAATTCATTTAACTTCTTATACTCTTTAAACTTACATTCTCCAATATCATTTAACTCTTTCAAGAACCTCCATTTAAATAGAAAAAAATTCAAAGTCAAAAAGTGCAAAAAAACCATTTCTCGGTCGACCTTTTCTCCTCCCTCTGTCTCTTTCTCTCTCCCTCTCTTTTTATGCCTATGACACGATCACTTCTGCCGTTTATAGGCTAGGATCTATATTCAGGCTAGAGAGAGAGAGAAGAGCGAGATACGGATAGAGAAATGGTGTTCCGGAATACGATCTGAATACTTCTGAACTTGGTGTTTCTCCGCTATGGCCACTCGCATTGAAAACAGTTCAGAAGTAAACTTCCTAACCGACCAAACCGAATTCGCGGAGCATATATACTCAGCAACACAATACAACAGCCCAATCGAGAAGTAAAAATTTAAGAAATTAATTTAAAATATAATTTGAAAATTACAAGTAACAAAATGTAACGCATATTTAAAATAGGTAAAATTTATCTAACATTTTGAAAAAGAAAATGTTATAATAGTAAACGGGAACACAATTTTTATTCTTAAAAGCAAATCTGCATTACCGACATTTTAGTTTCCGAAAGATTGCGCTGTGTGTATCAATGACAGTCGAGGTGTGCTACTACAGGACCGACCATCACGATAATCGCTTCGCCTGCGTTCATTATCCGTAGTGATATCACGCCGTGAGAGGCGCAATCGTTGGTTTACAAGCACCATTTAGTTAAATAAATTTTTCTATCTAAATGGAGCGCGATAAAATATTCATGTCCGTTCTGCAAAATAGAAATTTTAAGAAAAAACTATGATCGCCATTATAATTCTAAAAGTCATGAAAAAAACAAGCAAATTTACAATAATGAACTAAATTTATTTAAGACAGTGGGCTAGAGAAAATAAAAAATTGCCGATCACGAAAACATGTTTAATATGAGAAAGAATATTACGTGATAACCGTGAATTAAAGAGAAATTTCAAAAGTTGAAAAGAAAAATCTCGACCTATTTAATGATGAAAAACTTCATTCAATAGCTGAAAAGTTGGCTATCGGTTTACTAACGATAAAACCAAGTCTGAAATGATCGAAGAAATTGATAAAAACTCTTAAAGTAAAAATCCGAAAATATCATTGATGTAGAAGTTTTATCCTCAATACACGGTCTTTTCAAGCAATACATTTTAACAAACTTGAACGACAATTCCATGTCAATTTACAAATATCTTTCAATTATGCGGTCAGAAATTAAAAGTTTAATCGAGAAATTTCAAGAAAATGTTAAAAATATGAAGGGCTATCTCTCTTTGGAATGTGAATGGAATACGAACGAAACTTTAGTGAATGGTGAACCGCAAAAACATGTCTAATGTATTTTACTATCAAAAGCAGACGAAAATCTTTTGACGTAAACGACTTTATTACTAAGCAATTTAATAAATTAAACACATCGAGAACAAACGAATAATCCAAATAAAGGTTCCGGATGGACATTTAAAAGTTGTAAACAACTAGTTTTGAGCCTTAACAAAACACGAAATGATGAATGCAGGGATCATACATCGATTTACCAAAGAATATCAAAGATAAAAAAAGCTTGTATAAAATATAAAAAAATAGAGATGGATTTTTGCTTTATTTACTCAATAAGATGTGCTATTGAAAAAACCAGAAAGAGACTGTGAACGTGTTAAAGCAATACGAAAAATTTGTGAATGACGAGAATATTTTCAGGTTTTGAGTATCCAATGTCTCTGAAAGATATTACAAATATTTGAAAAACGAAGCTACAATTCCAAGTATAAGTATCCAACAATGTTCTATCAATGTCTACAGTTTTGATGAAAATATTAACATTGTTTCCGTTAACAAATTTCTGAAAAATATGAACGCTGAAACAAACATTGATTTATTGTATGTTAAACAAGATGATAAATCTCATTATGTTTTGATAACCGATTTAAATAAGCTTGTTTCTTCGCAGTTGTCTAAACATAAAGAAAGAAAATTTTTGTGTAGAAGATGTTTTAAGCCATATTTTACAAATCTGGAGATTTAACAGATCATTTAGAAATTTGTAAAAATCATGAAGTTTGTAAGCCAATTATGCCATTTTCCCAGGTCAAACAACTAAAATTTACTAATTATCAAAAGAAATTTAACCATCCTTACGTAATTTATATTGGACTTTGAAGAGCATATTAGAAAAAATTCCGACATGCAAGAAAAACAATCCACAAAGATCGACTACAACCAAGATTCAGAGGCACATTCCTTTATGGTTTTTACTCTATATTTAGTGTCGAATGTGACCAATCGCATGTACAAACCGATATGTTATCGTGCCAAAAAATGAAGAAGATTTGAAAAACGTTCCCGACAAAATTGTTTGAAGAACTCAATAAATTATCGAAATACATAGCGAAAAAATATAATTCTAAGAACATGAAACCTAATGAAATTGACAGAAGAAGAAGAAAATTTTCATCAAAATTCAAACGTTTGTCATATCTGTGAATTGGTTCTGCTTATGATGTTGGGTCAAAATTCAGTATGGTTTTACTCCTGATAGTTGGAAAGATAAGAGTTATAATGAAAGTGAGAGATCATTGTCATTTAACCCGGGCAAGTTTCGAGGCGCAGCTCATGCATGTTGCAATCTAAATTTGAAAATTTCCTCAAAATATTCCAGTTTTCTGTCATAATATGTCAAATTACGATACTCATATTGTACATAAAAAGAATTGGCAAAACAGTACGGTAAATGTTGATTTGATTGCAAACACCGATGAACGATATATAAATTATTCTGTAAATTCTGGATACGGGTATTGAGTTTGATGGTGACAAACCTAGAAAATTCATTAAAATTCTCTTTCGTGGACACATTTAGATTCATGGCCTCGTCTATTGAAAAATTAGCGAAAAATCTAAAGAAAGAAGACTTCAAACATACAAATCATTTTATACAGGATGGAAGAATATTGAATGAAATTCTAAAAAGACAGCCAAATGACGAAGAAGGAAATCTTTAAAATTCTATCTGGAAAAAGGAATATTTCCCCTATGAATTTATCGACAGTATTGAAAAAACTTGATTACACCAGAAGAAATTGAGAATTCAAGATTTCTATTCACTTTTGACAAGATGAGAGCATATCTGACGAAAGATTTTCAACACTACTTAAATGTTTGGAAACAAATTTAAAAGAGAGAAAAATCTTGGAAATTACTCTGATTTGTACAACATATCAAGATGTTCTATTGCATCGCTGATTATCTTTGAAAATTTTAGGAATATTTGTTTGAATTGCTATAAAACCTTGATCCAGCACACTATCTAACAACAGCTCCCAGTCTTGCATGGGATGCTATGTTAAAATTAACTAAAATCGAAGATCTTCAACAATTAATTTAGTGATTACGATATGTATTTAATGATCGAAAAAAGGTATTCGCGGAGGCATTTCTCAGTGTATTAAACGATATGTTGAAAAGCAAATAACAAATATTTTAAAAGATTTTGATAAGACAAAGCCCGAAAACTATTTACTCTATCTCGATGCTAAACAAAACCTTTATGGGTATTGGGCCTCATGCAAAATTTTACCATATACGGCGAAATCAAGTGGATGGATCCTAAAACGTATACAAAAAGAAGAGTGGCAAGAAACAATTTTAGAACTCACTGGCGTCGACGAAGATTTATGGCTATATTCTCGAGCGAAGTCGATCTTGGATATCCAACAAATTTACACGAACATCACAAGGATTTACCTCTTGCTCCAGAACATTTTAAAAAACAAACTTTGCACAACTCTACTGGATAAAACTGAATACGTTGTTCATTCGAGAAATTTGAAGTTCTATTTGGAACAAGGTATGATTTTGAAACATGTGAATAGAGTTATTGCATTCGATCAGAAGCCTTTTATGAAAGAATACATTGATTTTAACACAAACATGAGAACCAAAGCTACAAGCGACTTTGAAAAGGACTTTTATAAGCTGATGAACAACTCAGTTTTTGGAAAATCTATGGAAAATGTGAGAAACAGATGTGATATTAAGTTTGGAAATGAAGAATTTTCAATGAAACAAGCTAAGAAAACAAATTTCAAATGCTTTAACATCTTTGACGACAACTGTATAGCGAGTCACATGTACAAACAAAAGGTTAAATTTAACAAACCGATTTACATAGGATTTTCAGTTTCTCGACCTCTCAAAATTGCTAATGTACGAGTTTTATTACAACAAATTAAAGAAGTTTGATCCAGATTTGAATCTGTGTTACATGGATACAGACAGTTATTTTTCTAGAATTGAAAACGAGATCCTTTTAAAATTATTAAAGAAAATATAGATGACTTTGATACAAGTGATTATCCAAAAGATCATGAATGTTTCACTACTAAAAATATAGAAGAAGGTAATAGGGAAATTCAAAGATGAGTTAAATAGCGAAGTTTTAGAAGAATTTTGTGGTTTAAGGTCTAAGATGTACTCGTACAAATATCTAGATAAAAAACCCAGTTAGGTGTAAAGGAATTAAGAGAAGCGTTGTAAATAAAACAATAAATATCGAAAACTTGAAGAGATGTTTGTTTCGAAGATAAAGAAGAATTTAGGGAGATGACAGTCATCAAAAGTTATAAACATGAGTTGTACACTGTTACCATAAACAAGCTGGCACTGAACGCTAAAGATGATAAGAGAATTGTCCTAGAAAATAAGATCGATACAGTACCGTATGGCTATAAAACAAAATCTGATATATTAGACGAATTAAATAAACTTGGAAAACTTTGATATGTAAATGGAAGATGATTTAATTCACTGTCACAAGTGTAAAAAGAAAACGAAAAATATAGATTCAAAAATCGTTCAAACTCAAAATGGATTGTATAGAATTGCTGCAAAATGTTCAAAATGTAAGACAAACAAGAGTAAGTTTATAAAGAGAATTCCAAATCCAAAACCTGTTAAGCAAGAATTGAAGACTAAAGATGAGATAGAGATTGAAGCTCGAGAAATTCATGCACCAGTACGAAAAAAGTTTAAAAAGAGAAAAATTATAACATTAGGAATTGACGGATTTATGGGCAGCAGATTTAGTTATAATGTCTAACTATTCAGATCAAAATGATGGATTTAAGTATATGTTAAATGTTATTGATACTTTCTCAAAATATGCTTGGTCAAGAGCTATCAAAAGAAAAAAACGGCAAGGATATTTCAAAAGCTTTCGAAGATATAGTAAAAGATGCCATAAGGATCAATCACAAAAACCTCCTAAACCTACTTCATACTACAGATAAGGGTTTAGAGTTTAAAAATAAAGAATTTAACGATGTTTTGAGAAAATACAACATTAAGATTTATCATACTGAAAACGAAGAGAAATCAAGTATTGTAGAGAGATATAACAGAACTCAAAATGAGAGAATGAAAGTAATTTTTGAGATTAATAAAAACTTTAAATGGATCGCTATTCTTCAAAAAATCGTAAACAATTATAACGATACAGTTCACAGCACAATCAAAATGAAAACCGAAAGACGTAGATAAGGATGCAGAAAAGGAGTTATTAGAGACCGTTTTTAAGTATGTTCCACCAGAAATTCACACGAAAACTAAATTTAAAGTCAATGATCATGTAAGAATTGTTAGTAAAAAACAAACATTTTCGAGCAAATATAAGAACAATTGGTCAAGAGAAATCTTTGTGATTTATCAAATTAATAACACAGATCCTGTAACTTATAGTATAAAAGATTTAAATAATGAAGAAATAACCGGAAAGTTTTATGAATATGAATTGAAGAAGTCAAAACTGTAATATAAATTTTCTATATATAAATGGCGCATCAAAAGAAATGTACAAAGTGCAAAGAATTTAAAGATTTAAATGAATTTTATAAAGATAAAAATAGGAAAGATGGAATGCATTATAATTGCAAAGATTGTGAAAGGGAATATCATAAAGAATTATATGATAAAATAGAAAAATTAACTTTGGAAGATAAAGAATGTCTTAAATGTTAAAATGTAAAGAAACTAAAAAAATTTCAGAGTTTAATAGTGATCACTATAGTAGAGATAAGAAAGACTCATATTGTAAAGATTGTGTAAAGAAGAATCACCATAGATTATATTATGAAGATACTCAATGTGAATGTGGAAGAACTATAAAATGGTTAAATAATTATCAAAAAACATTTACAAACAAAATATCATAATTCAAGAGTTTAACATTTTCATCGTGTAATAATTTTTTCTATTTAAATGGAGTCTCAAAAGAAATGTACAAAGTGTCAAGAAGAGAATAGAAAAGACTGTTATTGTAAGGAATTATATGATAAAATGAACAAATTAACTTTAGAAGAGAAAAAGTGTTACTTTTGTAAAGAAATTAAAAATATTTCTGAATTTAATAACTGGCAGTATAGTAAAGATAGAAAAGATGCTTTTTGCAAAGATTGTGCTAAAAAAATTTTCAGCGAAAGTTATAAAAACGAAATGCCTTGTGAATATGAAAAAAAGATTTTACAATGGTTACCTAGTTATGCTAAACATTTACAAACAAAATATCATAATTCGAGAGTTTTTAGTTAAAATTTAGAAACATTTTCATCGTGTAATTTAGATATTCTATAAATCAGTCGAGATTCTGCCATATTTGTAGTAAAATGATTTCCGTTGTATAAAATATTCAAAGATTCTTTCATTTGGTTATACAGATTGATAGAATTTGGTTCGTCATCAATGAACAAAATCTCTAATTCAGGATAATTTATTTTTAGATGTTTTAATCGGTTTGGTATTTCTCGTTTCTGAGCTCTGATAACGTAATAAGGCCATTCCCACATGTGATTCTTCTTAATTAATACAAAAACATGGTGCTTTTTCTTATCAAAATTTTTACATATCATATCTCTCTTCATTAATTCCATTTCGCAATTCTTGATTCTCTATTTTCAAGGATTTCATTTCACCTGAAATTTGTAACTGTTTTATTTCATCTTTTAACTGCTTATTTTCGTTTTCAAGTTTGTACTCGCCATATTTTCTAATACTCGGTAAAACTTCTTCTAAAACCCAATTTTGAAATAATTCTGCAATCTTCATTTTAGATTTCAGTATTAAAGAATATATGCCCGGTTCATTAATAAAAATAGTGTTTTTTTTGAAAGTTTGAAGGTAAGAACGATTCGTTCCCCCCTTCCTGAATCTATGTTATCGAAGCTTTTTTTATATTTTTCTTTAACGTGATCTCTAATCGCTTTCATCGTATTTTTAAATTATTCCAATATTTTCTGCAATATCTTTTGCTTTAAACCAAAATTCATTATTATCATCGACAATTGTAAAGATATGTTTGTTTTCAAATCTAAGTTGATTATTGAGTAGGTCTACAACTGACTCCATTTAGATAGAAAAGAAATTTAACTAGTAATTTTTATTTCGAGAATAAAGGCCAGATTCATTAACGAAAATAGTGTCAGGATGAAGATTTTGAAAGGGTCTATGGCATAGACTCTTGTAATTTATATATTTAAAGGCTATTTTCTCGTCATTATCAATATTTATTTATGATAGCTTGTCTAGTATTTTCATATTGTAAAATTTCCTCTGCAACATCTTTAGCCTTAAACCAAATTTCATTATTTTCGTCAACAATTGTAAAGATATGTTTTGCTTTTAAATCTAAGTTGATTATTGAGCAGGTCTACAACTGACTCCATTTAATTTAACTAGTAATTTTTATTTTGAGAATAAAGCCCAGATTCATTAACGAAAAACAGTGTTTTTTTTGAAAGTTTGAAGGCGGGGGCGAATTAAACCACCTACCTTCAGAATGTATGTTTTCGAAGCTTTTTTTATATTTTTGGGGTCCATTTTATTCCTTTTTCAATCTTAAATATATTGTTGTTTTACTCTCATTATTTAATAAATTTCCCTCAGAGTCTTGTATAGTTAGAGCGATTTTTTGAATTCTTTTAATATTTTTTCTAATTGGAATATAATCGATTTCATTCGGTTTTTCACTGATTTTTGATCCATAAGCAACATTTGGGAAAAAAAGTGTACAAAATTTCAGATTCTTTGTGTAAAATGTTCGGTATGATTTTCAAAACTAGGTTTTCAACGAGATTGCAGTGCACTTCAATTACATCGAACGGTCTAAATTTTGGCGTTTTATTTCCTAAATATACCTGATTTGGCTCAATAGTTTTCTTGAACAAACCCTAACAAATCTACAATAATTGCTGAAAACATTATTCTTACTGGTGATTTTATTTGAATTTTATTAGAGAGATAATTTTTTTTGCATTTCAAAACTTGTTTTTCGTCAAAGTTTTAAAGATTTATCTGATTGTTTGAATGTTTTCAGATAATTTTTAAGGGAATTTTTTATTTGATCGAAAGTATAATATCCTTTGTTTAAACCATAGTATTTTGTTATGTTCTTCTCACTAAATCCTATACCAATAAGGAGAAACTTTCACTAATATTTATTACAAAATTGTCAGAATAAAAACCGCTTAAAACCGATAAAATAATTTGATTCTTCCTCTAAGTGTATAGGATGTTCCAAGTTTAAAAACTAATTTAGAGCTTTCTGAAGTCAACTTGAACAGCTTCATTTTCGCAAAGCGTTGCTTCAAGATGAAAATCTTCTATTTAAATGGAGAAATTTTTAAAGCAAAAAGATCAGATAAAACTTCAAACGTTTGAAGAAAATAAAGAAAGATCAACCAATCAGATTGTTAATTGTTGGTTCAAGTGGATGTGGAAAAACAACTTTACTATTGAATTTTATCTACAATAGGTTGATTCCTTATTCCAATTTGTATGTTTTTAGTAAATCTTTAGAACAAGACGCCTATAAAAAAATTACAAGAAAGATTTGAAAATATTGAGAAAAACTTAAACAAAAAAATATCACATTTTTATAATGCTTCCGAGGACATAGTTCCGTTAAGCGAATGTAAACCCAATTCGTTAATCGTTTTTGATGATTGTATTTTAGAAAATCAAGACGTTATTAAGGAATATTTCGTAATGTCCCGTCACAAAAACATATCTTGTATCTATCTTTCCCAATGCTTTTCAAAGGTTGATAAACAAGTTATAAGAAATAACCTGAATATGTTGTGTATTTTTTTAAGCAAGACGATCACTATTCGAGAAAGATTTACAACAATTATGTGGGTTCTGATATGAGTTTTAAACCACTTTATTGAGTTGTGTGATAAAATTTTGGAAGGAAGACTACGGATTTTTATAACTATTAATCTAACTTTGAAACCTAAAAATGGTAAATATTTGAATAAATTTTCCAATATAAATGCTGCTCAGTGGTCTCGATAAAATATTTGTTACAATTATTTTTTATATTATCTTTAATTTTTATTTACATTATGAAAATAACAGAAAAACGGTAAATCTGTTCACGTTCCACGTTCACGTTTTTCGTGTTTCACGTTCCACGTTCACGTTTTACGTTCCGTGTTTCACGTTTCGTGTTCACGTTTTACGTTCCCACGTTCACGTTTCAAAATTTTTCTAATTAAATGGTGAACGTAACTTCTGAAGAAGCGAAAAAACTTGATCAAATCGAAAAGAAATTAATCAAAGAATTTAAAGAACAGATTCGAATTGATGAAAAAGAACAAGAATTTATTCAAAAAATTAATCAACCTGTAACATCTGCAATAAAAAAATGTTGAGGGCAAAATTGAAAATGTTTTAAGCGATAATCAAAAATTTAATGAATTTGGTTCCAGTTGTACGACAATTTGCCGATATTTTCGATACCAGAATCTGAGTTTGAATTGCCAAAATTACCATCGTCGACACCATTTAGACCTCGAATCATTGAAGACTCTACCATAGTTGAACCAATAAGTCCTGGAACAACGGATATAATAATTGGTGTGAAATTGGTAAAAAATTTCTTCCTAGAGCAAAGGATGATAAATTTGGTTTGTATTGGGACAGAAAAAAGAAAAGTTTTATGATTGGAAATTTGCCCGTGAATTTTGAGCATAATGATATCATTATTAATGAAAAAACATATGAAGGAACTCAAGGTTTATGGAGATTATTAACAGGCACTGATGTTCCAAAAGACGGTTTATATTCTGAAGAAGACTTGAAAAAGTATACTGAAATTTTATGGAAATCTGATTCAATTTACTAAAAATAATGATCCATCAACTAAGAAACCAAAGTCAAGTAAAGGTAAAAAATATCTCAATTTGATTAAACCAATTTGGGAAAAAACGAATCGAAGGATCAGGTGTGAGAAAAATACAATGATAATAAGATTTGAGTACAGATATATCGACGATTTGACAAAACTCGATGGAATTATTAATTATATTTATGCTCAAGAAAAGGCTGGAAACAACAATTTTTTGAACGAAAAGAAAGCGATTAAAGATTTTATTTCGAACAAACTTGATGAAATGATTGAAAAACCTGATGGAATTAAAATATTTAAAACGAGTTTTTTGCCGGCAATAAGTTCATCTATGATTGAGGGTAGTGGACTTTTGAATGATTTTATCAACAATTTACCTTTTGAATTACACGTACCAACTTATCAGTATCTGGGGCCCTGGCACAAAACTCGAAAAAAGACTAAAAAGAGGAGATCCTGGTATAAATAAATTAGATCAAGCTGCTATGGAAACACGATATTTTTTATGCAAAACATAGAGACACAAATTCCAGACATATCGCAGATAAAGTTTTTTGCAAGATAAGGCAATGGATAGATTTTTATCAAAAGATGCTAGTTTAGGTGAAAGATTTGTTGCGCTTCCAACAGCTGGAGCAATGTTTTTTGAAGAGAAAACTAGGAATGGGAATCGAAGAGAACTTGAAATTTTAACTATATAAATGGAGGTGAATGTAAATTTCAGCAAAAATCAGAAAGAAAAAATAAAATCCCGCTTTTAAGAAGAAAATACCCGTTAGTATTCAATTTAAAAATAGATCAACTAAAAAAATGGCGAAGATAAGATATTTTTAACAAATAGACAATACAATAAACTCGAAAAACATAAGAAAAACAATAAAGGAACCAGAATAGAATTTTCTTATAATCAGTTGAAAGAACTCAAAAATGGTGGACTTTTGAAAGATTTATTAGATTTTGGAGAAAATATTCCAGTTGTTAAAAATGTTGTTTCCTTATGTTCGTAAAGCTGCTCCAATCGTTAAAAAAGATGTGATTCCTATTGTTCGAAACATTTTAAATTGGTTAGATAAAGAGTTGGAAGATGTTACAGGATCTGGATTAGATGAAAAAACTTTGAATTACGTGAAATCAAACATTGAAAAAAAAATTTAAACCTTTAACATTCGGGGAATTGGAAGAAATCTGCAAAAATATTAAACATTTTAGAGGAATCTTCATGAGAGATACATTACCTGAAAAAGTTAAGAAATTTGAATGTGGAATTGTGAATTTAGACTCGATTATGGGAAGTGGAACACATTGGATTTGTTTATTATAAAAATGATAAGAATGCATATTATTTTGATTCGTATGGAAGAATTGAGGACAAACCACCTATAGAATTGATTAAATATTTGAAAAAATCAAGCGTTTATTATAACGATTCTCAAATTCAAGACTACAAAGATCCCCCAATTTGTGGTCATTTATGTGTTTTTGTGTTGAATGAACTGAGTAATGGTAAAGATTTTAAAGAAGTTGTTAACAAATTATTGCTTAATAAAATATGGATTCACAAAATATTTTTGACGTATTTGGTACACAAATTATTCAAAATGTAGATAATAGTTTTCAATTTTGATAGTTTGAGAAATGAGTTTGATAACAAGTTAGAAAATTTATTACAAACCCTTCCAGATTCAGATATGTTTTGCTGTCGAGATTGAAGATTTTAAAGCAGAATATGATAACAAACTTGCAAAATTTCATGAGTTCAAATGAAGTTGCTGATAAAATAAAAACATTGGAAAAAGAAGTTGATGATGGTGTAAAAAAAATTATTTACCAATTTAATGTCTCACATCGAAAAAGCTGATGAAATTACTGAAGCGATCAAAGTTGAAAAGAATTATGTTAGTTTGGCTAATAAGAAAAGAATTGTCGGTGTTTCGACCTGGTATTGACAAACATGATGTTGTTGTTAAAGAACAAAATTTTAAAAACCTCTAAAAATTATCAGAAAACATCGATATTGTTGATTTACATGATCCGAATGTTAAAAATGCCTTAGATTTTAAAGGAAAAAGAATTAGCGGTGTTAGTAAAGGAATTAATCCATTTGATGTTGTTGTAATGATTTCAATTAGAAGATCCTATTAAAATGTTTAATGAACTAAAACAAAATTATGAGAATCATAAACAGCATGTTAAAGATTTTACAACAGAAGTCTATGACAAGTTAGAAGCCAGAAATAGAAGATCAGTAGACGATGTTGGTGAATTACTTGATAAAGTAAATAAACTAGAAGAAAACTTTAATACATATAAAAATAATGTTAATGTATTAGTTGGTGAAGTAATTAACAAAATTCTGGAAGATTTTGATACACATTTCAATGAGAAAGTAAACTTTTTTAAAGATTTTGGTACACGTTTCAATGAGAAAGCAACACATAATAATGAATTACTTAAAAGTATAGATGATCGATACTCTTTATATCTCGATAAAGTAAAATAAACTAGAAGAAAACTTTAATAAATTTAAAGAAGATGTCGATAAAACTTTTGAAAACATCGACAACAGATTTAATGGAGTAGGTGGTTACGATGACTAATTTTCCTTATATAAATGGCGCTCATATATTGTGTGAGATGTAAAGAGAAAACTGCCACAAACGATATAAAATACTATGCAAACATTAACGGAGTTAAGAGAATATCTGGAAAATGTGCTGAATGTAACGCTAAAAAAGAGCCAATTTATAAAAACTTGATTTTGAAATTTTTTCTTAATAAATAGAGATGGCGGGACATTACAGTGCTTTTCGATCTTTTTATAATGCAACACGAAAGAGATTTGAAAAAAAGAACATTGGGATGACATTTCTCAAAAATATGAATTATCCGAAGATATGATGAGATTATACGTAAACAAATTGAATTGGTATAAACATTGCAAAATATCAAACTTTATCATCAGAGTTCATTCAAGAAAATATACATTATCAATTAAAAGAGATCATATGTCTGTTCTTTGTCTCTATCAACACTTGAGTATAAAGTTTTTGGATGAAAATAAAGATACAGTTGATTGGAACAATATTATAGATAGCGGTTACTATCCTGTGCAAATTTTATTGAAATATGTGACCGAGATCGCAAAATTTAAGGAAGAGAATCCTGAATATGACGAAGTAGATCATTAAAAATGACTCTAATCTTTTTAATTATTTTACTAAAAATTTATATATCTTTTCTTATAAAAACGTACATTAGATCGATGAAAAAATGATACACGATGTTTAAAAAATTTCTCTTATTAAATGGCGGACTACAGAAAATATGCTAGTGATATTGAAAGGGCGGAGTTTAAAAATTTCTATCCAATTAGTAAACAACATTTTGAATGAACCGAATAAAAGAACTGAGTTTAATATTGATTTTGGAGATAACTTTTTGCTCGTCTAACTTCCAGTTTTATATTTCTGGAACTTTAACAAAACAAGATGGTCAAGCATATCTTGGAACTGATAATGTTAGATTAATCGATAATTTTATACCGTTTTTATTTTCTAAGATTGAAGTAAGAAAAACACAATAAATTGATAGAAGAAGTCGAAAACTGTGGCCAATTAAGCACAATTAAAGGAACTATTTCGTATTCAAAAAGTGATGTTATTTCTCAAACTTCTAATGGCTTTGAATCAGATTTTAAATTTGGTGTTTTTGAAGCAGCTGGAAATTTATCTCATTTTGGATTAGGATTTTTTGAAAATGTTACTATTCCGATCTATAAAGGAGGATTTTATCTAAGTTTTATAAGAGCAGAAGACGATGATGTGATTCTGAAGACTGCAACTGGAAATGTTATGCCTGTTGATGGAAAAATAACAATTACAGATTTTTTTATTAGAGTTCCAATGATTGATTATAAAACCACGAGTAAAATTAGGTTGATTGATGATGAAATTACAAAAAGTCAAAACATTATGTTTAATTTTCTAGATTGGCAATGTATTGAACAAAAAGGTATTTCCGGAACAACTTATTCGTTCGATATCACAAATATTTATAGAAATATCTTCAATCCCAAGTTCGTTATCATCGGTTTTCAAACAGATAGACAGAATAATCAAGAAAAAAATCCTTCAAAGTTTGATAGTTTGAATGTAAAAAAATATCAGAGTAAAATTGAACGGTTCTTATTATTCAGATGAATTACAAAACTTAAACATTTCAGGAGGTCTTTTCAGAATCATGTATCAGGATGTATCAAGATTTTAAGAAAGTTTACTGTAATAATAAGGAAATGTATTACAATCCTAAAGAATTTTTTAGCGAATAGACCTATTTATGTCATTGATACAACAAAGAGTTTGACAAAATATTTCTGGTTCAAAGAAACGAACGATATAATTATCAATATGGATTTTCAAAAAGCTGTTACAAACGCGATTTGTTATGTTGTTGTTGTCTCTAAGAAAATTTTTAGCCTATGATGTGATTAAGAACGATATTAGAGAAATTCGGTAGTTAATGATGTTCATATTATTCTCTTTCATTCCTTCTAATATTTCAAAAATATACTCTTTCGCTGATGAAAAATCTCGATTTCTCCCGTAATAATCTTTATAATCGTACACATAATATCCTAAATAGTTGTACAATAGAATGAAATTATTTCTATTTATCTCTGTTGTAGAAATGTAAACACAAACATTTGCGCTGAAAAATTTATATCTCGGCAGACTTAGTTCCATAATCTCCATTTATAAAAAAATCTTTTTGTTTAAATGGAAGAGTATAATGCCAACTGTTACAAGTGTTCTAATAGAGGAGAAATTATCGATAAAAGATATTTAGTTTGTAGAGGTTGTAATTTAATTTTGTTAGAAAGACCTAAACCTAAGAAATTTCGAAATAAATTAACACATTTGAATAACCTGCTTACAAAATTGCAATATGGAGACAAGAAGCAAACAAAATTTGTTACAGAATTTAGAAAACAGAATAAAAATTTTTACTTATCTCTTGGAACCATTGACAAAATTATTTTCCCTTTTCAAAGAATACATTAGGTTTGTAGGTATCGATACACACGTTTATTATGAAAAGATATTACCTGTATTTTTTCATTATCTGGATGTTGAAATTTGTTTATGATTTTGAACCAGAAATCCTCGATGATTTTATAGTACATTTGGAGAAATTAAACGAAGAACCTCTTGAAAAGAATGCGGTTTTACTCACATTCTCCCCGACTTCTCGAGTGAAGGTTAGCGAATTTCATTTTTTCCGTCTTTAAATTTTTTCTATTTAAATGGAGTTCTTGAAGGAGTTAAATGATATTGGAGAATGTAAGTTTAAAGAGTATAAGAAGTTAAATGAATTGGAAGAAAGGAAGAAACATAGAATCTTGAATTTGGAGAAAATGAAAGATAAATTCGGGTTTACAATAATTGCCGAGTTGGAAAAGATTGTAAAGTACACTTGCCGAACAGATTTTTGACTGTTTTGGATGAAAAAAAAGATTAAAGAATTAAACAAAAATGAAAAATTACACTTGATTGTTACTGGAAAGAAGACTATAAAAGATAAAGAAATTATAACAATTAACTTTGTGGAATAAAGTCTTAACTCTAAAACTTGCAGTCCCTCCCCACGTCATAGTACTGTTTTGATAACCATAGTTGGTGTCTTTCTTCATAGGAATCACATGGAATATTATCTACAGTAATACCTTTTGTTTCACACAAAAATGTGGCTATATTCTATAAGAAAAATTCTATAATGCTCTTTAATGAATTGTGTTGATAAATCTTGATACTCACAAAAATTCCTAAGAAATTCCATCAATTAAGTCTTGATTATCTTGAAAGAACGTATAATATGGGAAAAATGTTCATAAAAAAAACGATGAAAACTCTCTGTTTGTTTATTTTTTACTTTCTTTTCAATATCTTTCGTAATTATATTAAATATGTAATCCCTTACTTTTTTAGTTTTTTGCCGATAGTAAAACACTCCATTAGACGTTTTTTCTGCAAAAAGACTTTACAAGTTCTTTGAATTCTGTATCATTTAAGGAAAGTATCAACTGTTCTTTAAAATGTTTTGGTAATTCGTTGAACTCGTTAAAATTGTCTTTCTTTGTTAAGTTTTTGAAATGCTAGAAACTGAAGAGAAGCTTGGTGAGTTCATGTTGTTTATTTAGTAGAAAAGTTTTTTATTAAAGTATGTTTTTAGTAAAAATGTTTTTTAAAAATTGATTAAATTTTATTAAGATTTTTCCTTTATTCGTAGCAGATTTGACAACATTTTACAAAGCACAGCTTAAGAAAAGTAGAAGCTCAGATTTGGTTAATTTTTCATTCCACAGAGTAGATAGTAATGTACCGATCGGCTTTTGGAGACGAACGACTGTAGATTTCGGTTAATTTTTCATTGAGATTTGCTGTGTTATTTCTCAGCTTCCTTTATGGTACATTGAACAGTATTTTACATTGCTTTTCGGTTGGCTCCGAAAGTGGCGCCAGGAACCCCATATTACTATCTACTTATATATATATATATATGGATTACAATAAAATAGACGCAAGCCACGCCATATGTCTAGTAACAAGATACCTTTAAATTGCATACAAAATTTTAAGTCTATAGCTTATATATTTGTTTGTATTTAATATTGAATTAAGTCAAGATCTTACCTACTAAGATTCTAATTTTGATATAGCATAGTTTTTAAAACGATATTGTTTTTTTATTTGTTTTTTATGCTAGGTATTAACGATGGATAGTTTAAGAGGATAGTAAAATTTCAGATATTTACCTGGGTACTGGTGATTTGTTGTGATTAGTTATATGATTAGAATGATTAGTTTATATGCGTTTCCTTATTATAGTCTTTGTATATGTTATTTGCGAGAGGCTACTAGCTGGGTGACCGCGACTGCCTACTGTAATGGTGCCATAAATAATGTACAACATAACTGGCAGGTGTGGCGGACCGAGGGCAAAAGTTACACCTGATTGTATTACATGTGATTAGGGCTGTGGCACGAGCACACCTGTGTAAGGTCGATAGTTCCCAACCTCATATTCTTCTGTGTCGAGTGTACGTAGACCTGCTTCTATATATTAATAAAGTTGTTATTTTTACTTAGCATGTACTATGAACTACTTGTTGTTTTCAGACGTATTTCGTCTGTTTGATTGGCTGTTAGTAACGATATTGTGTTATTATTTCTTTGTTTAAACTTTGTTATTGACAATGGATAATTCAAAGGATAGTACGATTTTAGGACATTTACCATTTGAGTAATGGTATTTTAACAACTTCAGTGGAAGGAACATATGAAATTTGGTCGTATCCAAATATTTTAAATTTTTTGCAGTAATTAAGAAAACCGTCCAATTATGGTTTAAAGGAATGTAGAAGGAAGGGTATAATATAATAACACATGGTACAATATTGAGTTTGGACATTAATATAAAATTAGTAAAGCTTTTATGTAGGCCTACGCATATACGAGTATTTAGTGAAACGTTCACGTGAGATTATGTAGCAAACTTAAAATATATTTAGTTGCTTTTATTTTAATAACAAATTTTTACTAAGATTTTTCTAATATACATTTCCCTTAAACCTTTGGGTCGTTCGGATTAGGTCGTAATATATTGAATAACTAGCTGTTACACGCCGGCTTTGCGCGCAATCTTTATAACCGAAGTCCTTATATTACTTAGTAAAAGCAATTATGATGTAATATGATGGGAGTCCTATACAAGTTTTAAAACGTAAGTAGGCATACAACAGGTAAATATTATTTAAGTTCATGGTAAATAGTATTAGATTTTAACTTAATTATTATATCATGTTTGGCACGTGTAGGAGCACTTCTGGTTCTAATTAAATTTATATACATAACGTCACAGCTGAATCTGTCTTGTCATCCCGATGAAAAAAACACAAATCTCGGATCACGCAGGTCTCGGAAACTTACTTCGGTCAAAAAGCGTATATATTTTCCAGTCCTTGTCATATATTTCAAGTCTAAGATAATTTCCAGTACCACACAGTAGAGTTTGTCTTGTTGTTCTGACGAAGAAAAAATATATATATATATACTTGCATAGGACCGAGATGCCTACTTCGGTTTAAAAAAGTGCCTACTTAAGACCGTTTTAAATTCACTTACCTACGATGTCACAGTTTAGCTTGCCATATTGCCTCGAATCAAAATACTAAATACGTTTGATTATCTAGTTGTCGGAAATATATATTTGGTTCAAAATCGTGTTGACATAGTTGAGTTTGCCTTGTCCTGATGAAGAAAAATATACACACATATAATATTCTGTTGCACGCTCTTTTTAAACACAAATTGTCCCTGTTATCTTTCAAACAACTTTCGATTTATGTCTGAAATAAGTGAACGAAGTACAAGGAGGGGGTACATCCTTATTTTCTATCCCAATTCATCGAACAACTACCTTTAGTAAATCGTTTTACAGTTTCTGCCTGTCGATTGTGGAATGCTTTACCTGTGAACATCAGAGCCATCGATAAACGCGCTCGCTTTGGGGCGGAGGTCAGGGCCTTGATGCTAGGGGCTCAGGGGGTATAGCGTTGGGCGGCTTTGGAGTGCGGTACTTAGGGCAATTGCATGCAAGTTTGAATGAATGCGTGTGTGTCTTGCGATATTATTGTAAATTTGTATAAAGTTACATTAATTATTGATGATTGTTTTTATTTTAAAGATTCATTTAATATGTAAATTTTAGTTATACGTAAATGTATACATATGTATGTTAGTTTAATTTTTATTTTTATGAGGTTAAGTGGTAGAGAGGAACTTTATAGTCCTAACTTCGCCTCTAATAAAGTCATTTTTCATTTCACATAAGTAGGACCAAGAAGCCTATTACGGCATAGGGAAAGTACTACCTACTTCCTATGTACTTTCGTTATAAGGGGGAAATCCTTATTAAGGTTATGCAACATTCCAAAATAATCATTATTAAAGTTTTGTGTCATATAAGTCTTGTTTTTTTTGGACTGTAGTCAGGAAAGAATGAATCGTTGAGGCATTGTTAGTATTTCATTTCTCTATTTTTCCATAAGCCACTTTTAAAATGCAATAGTCACAATGTCAAGGAAGCCCACCAGTTTAAAGTAACTAATGAGAAAACATTCATGACTTTGATCATTAAAGTTGGTTACATAAAAGTGTTTAAATAATATTTAAAATGCATTAGATGATTTAAATTCGTCACTAAAGAATGTGTAGTATAATTTATATTTTAATTTTTTATATACTATCTGCATTACACTACTGATCAAGCACTGTTTACTTAACATTGATCAAATTTATATGTAAACAGATGTTTCAGACAATTTGTTGAACTATAGCTGAATATGTCAACAGCTGTTTAATGCCAGTTTTTTTTTATTATGAAACATATAAACTACATTTTTTCTGAATTTCAAAATATTCCAGGTAATTTTTCTTATATTTTGCTTCATAAAAACCTTCCATGGATTTCAATGAGCATTTTACAAAAGGAATTAACCAAAGTGGTTCAGGCGTTGTTTGAGTTATGCGCTTACCAACACATTTTGCGATTCATTTTTATATTATAGATATTTACGTTTAAACTTGTAATGGAACGACGATACTCATCAAAAAATACTGCATCAACTCAAGCAGGACTGCTTTTCAATATTGTCTGTAAACATAATGGAAAAAAAATGCAGAGAGGGTTTCTTCTCCTGCCAGCACAATAATTAAATTAATTTTTGGAAAATAAAAATAACTCAAAATTAAAATTTTACACAATTTTAGAATGTAAAATTAGCACATTTACTCTGCATATTCAGCAAATAATCACTAGTTGCAGATTAACTAGATGAGTGCACACAATATGTCATGAGTACAACGCACACAGGAGTTTGCGGCCATGAAGGATGTCGGCGTCGCATCGGTTCTGTAGAAGGGAGTCTCCTAAGTTGTCCGTGTTCATGAAGAACCTGAACTACAAATGAACTGTGATTTTTTAAAAATAAAAGAACTGAGGCCAATCTCTCGAAGCTTCATTGCTAACAATAAAAATGGTGTTGTACCATTCCAACAGCAAAACATTTAAGCATTGCAGTATTAAAAAATGGTACTTTTACTTGAATATCAAAATGTAAATAAAAAGGTAACGGGATATCTAAAAAAATAAAATACAGTTTGATAAATGATATTAATGTTCAATCAAAAATGATGTAAAATTTCATTGTTTCCCATGACTCTTAAAAGACCACGATCGTCTTTTAGAACATTTAAAAAGAGGTTATAACCATCGGTTAACTGTTGTTTTTGGTTAAAAATGTGATTGAACCGTTAGTTTAACGCCCGAGAACTAGTTTGCGTTGTATTAGCAGGCACTTTTTTTGTGAACTCAATGAAAGAATTTGATCATCAGCCGTGCTACTTTTGAATGTTGGTCAAAATTGGAAAGCGTCGGAAGTTTAAAAATAATTAATAAACATACATTTCTCATATTTTTTTACGTTTCCACACTCAAAAACCAATTGTCAGACCACATAGATAAAAGTTATATAAGCGTCAGTCAACCACATAAGTACCGATTATTTGGTGAAAAATACCAATTTTCAGGATCTGCAACTTGGCTGACGGTGGTATAATTGTTATTACCTTGTTAAAGAAGTTGCATTCGTTAGGTTCAATTCAGAGAGTAAAGGTAAAATATATGTACAAGTTTCTGAGAAAAACAATTAATACTTTGTATTCTTTTAAAAACTCTCCCTTTTGAACCCTCACAAAACTAGTTAAAGATGAGGCTCAGTATGTTTCTTAAGGGAAATTCTTGTATTAATTTCATGAAAAACTAGTTTATATGCTTATACAATGCAAATTGGTCCTCAGCTCCTACATTAACAAGCAGAAACAATCGAGTACAAACGGCTGCTTTGTTTAAATCGTGAACTAATAGCGATAGGTAAACGGTTGTTTTGTTTAAATAGTAAACATACAGCGATAAGTAAATGCCTGTTTTGGTTTTATATCGTTAATGAATGTATAGGTGATATTAGTTTCTGTAAACATACAACTAATAGATAAATTTCAGATCTACTCTTCCCAAGTTTGGGAATTCGGTGGATCAAGAAGGGTCAGTACAGTCGAAAACAACGCTCTTATTTAAATTAATTTCTCTTACTCTTGTCCCTTTTTATACAGGTAGTGTAACAAGTATCAGCTCCAGATTTTAAAGATCAATGCATTTGTTGGTAAATAACAAAACATTAAATCTTTGTTGAAAAGAAATATCCATGTTTAAATGATAAATATACAAAAATAAAGTTCTTCATGAACAACAAACACATTATATTCCACTCCTTATTGTTTGATTAAACAACCTTAAGTTGGACGTGCAGCATTTTGAAAACCCGATATTGTAAAACATTTAATAACTTTCAATTAAAATGATTTAGGAACATACTTAATATGTTCCAAGTAACATAAGTAGTTTATCAAGAAAGAAATAAAACTATTTCCCATAGTAATTTTGTTGATTACGGTGGCAAGTAATATTCTACGAACTTTATGCCGGGAACTACAGCAGGGGTTCACCGTGATAAGTTCTCGGTAGTAGAGTTCATCTGGCTGCGATAGGGAATGTGTTTATATGTCGTAATCTAAGCAGCATCATACAGTAGCTCACAACTCTCAGTACTTGACAGTCCTGTCAGCATCTATATTCCTACAACTACGGTACTTCCTCAATTGTAAGTGATTTACTTGCAATTTTATACTTTTTGTTTATATTCTATAAATATAAAATAATATACTTAATATGTCACCCATTTATACCGGATTATTTTATATACATGACTTCGTAATTTTAAATTAGTAGAATGTAAATGGTGAATTAACCTTAAATATGTGGTAGTTATTTGTGATTCTTTATCGCGAGCTCTGTAAACAAAGTAGGTCAGGTAAGGTTTACTTACATAAAATAGATTACTAAACAAATTTCTATGAATTTTATTTTTAAAAAAAGCCGTCACTAATAAGCGCCAATATATATGAAACAGATATTTTAAGAATTTTCTGAATCGAATAGTTATTTAGAGTAGTTTTATCAATTTGCACATCCAGTAAATGAAACGACTTGAAATGAATGTGCATTAATTACATGATATTTATAACAATTAATAAATCACAACTTTTGAGATTATCTGAGATAATTTTACATTTTACACAGTAACTACAGTAGATGGGAACAAATTTATTAATGGAAACAATCCGGATTTACCGAGTATACCCGATTATTAATTATTTCTAATTCTGTATGTAATAATAATAAATAGTCGTACAAGTAATAAATATTATAGTCAGTTCGTAGCCTTATATAGTTTGCAACTGCTAGCACTTCATTTTCAGGAGTTGTTTGAAGTAAGCGATATACAGATACATGCAAAATGTATTATATGAGTTTATTAATAGAAAACACCAATTCTTAGATAACTTAATTATTTTTGTTATGATTACAATTTGTTTCTATTGGTGTGGCATACCACTGAATTAATAATTATTGTTACAGCCTAACAATGAAGGCAACTCTGCTCGTTGTGCTGGTGTAATGCGTGTGTAGCGGCTGTCATGTCTTTTCCACAACCGGAGGAAAAGAAGGACGAAGGTGGTTGGGCGGTGAGGACAGACACCACGAGGAACGGCGGCACTGTGGTGCGGGTTGACAGTAACAAGAAATGGGACCGTCACAGACGACGGTAGGGTACAAGCGGAGGTTCACGGCCACTGGGAGAGGACTTACGGAGGCCCCAACGATGGCCAGAGAAACCGCGGCGTGGGTGGCAGCATTGGAGGCTCCTGGGTGAAATGATTTTATCTCTGGTCTTAAGAAGGATCATAAAGCGGCAGCCAAACATTTTTCTTTTGTATTATGTAAATATTTCCTGCAGAAACAATTGTGTATCTAATGTACAGTGTAAATACAATTAATTATATGAAAATCTGTTATTTTTTATTGACTACCATCATTGTTAGGGAAATATTGGAAGAATATTCAAAAGATTAATTTTATATAAAAATATCCTTGCAGATATCAAAAGTGTGTTTAATATTCTGAAAAAAGATATGTAGTGACAGAAGACGATTATTGTGCTCCATTTTAACCGTTTATAAGCGTACCAAGAATTCAAACGGCTTATATGTTATATATTAAGAATGAAGTATGACGATCTATATTCTATTATACTTAAATAAATCTACATAACGTATGGCAATATTCAGTGCAAAAATGTGGAGTATGAATAAAAGGAAAACATTTAAGATGGGACATGTTATTCGAAAGACCAATAATTTAAATATGGAACAAGTACATAAAAGGGAACAACAATGAAAAGAGTAACATTGTATTATTACAATAGTAATGCAAAATAGTAGTTATAAAATATATGTGCCCACTGTAGAGAAAAGTTTCCTTGTGGTGAAGGTGTCGAATGTTCATTGGGTGGACAACGCGATGCTTCTAGGTGTTCAAACGAGGCAACTCAAATAGGGAATTCCCTCGCCTTATTAAAGGGGTTTATGATAAGGTTCAAGTAATTAATTGGTAATTGGGAGAGAGAATTTTATAAATTTTGACCATAAAAATGATTTGTTGGATTTTATGTTAAAAAAAAGGAAAGTTGAACATTCTAAAACTTAAAACTGATAAATTTTTTTGCTGTTAAAATTGCATTGTAATTTTTTTATTTTTTCTTTGTTTCAAGCTGTTATTGATGATAAATAAAAGGATATTAGAATTTTGGAAATCTGCCATGTTATTTTAGAAATGTTTAGTGCAAAAGTAGATTGTATTTTTCTTCATGAAATGTATACTAATGCGCGCGGAGCCAAACAACGCTTTAAAGTTTTTCATATAAATTTACCTCTTCTTAAAAGTCTGTGTAAAATAATGGACCAAATAGGAGACTAGAATGTTGACTATTCCTGATTAAGTCTCCTTCGTTAATAAGTAGTATTTAAAAAACAACCCATAAATTCAAGACGATGTCTGATATAATAAACGATGTAGACAGAGGGGTGAAGTCCTAGGATGAGGATCAGTGGATCCAGTGGTTGACTGGTCTGGGCTTTAAAAGTGTTTTTGTATTTTCTGAATTTTGTAGTGGAACATTCACTAAAAAGCTCCCATAAAAGTGTTGCTGAAAATTGTTCTCATCTTGGAAATCTGTCCCTATTAGCTTCAAATGTGTTTATTATCAATCTTTGGTTTTACACTAGGGCATCGCTCTATCTGTGTGTATTTGATTTTACATCGGGCATTTTAATAACTCTCTATATCAAATTTTGTTTAGTTCTTTTCAATAACATAGCTGTATTTAATAGAAACCTTTTTATCCTGGATTTGCTCTTTTAAGTCCAAAATGAGCTAAATATCGCAATTAAGTTTGTACTTATAAAAGAGTCTTCTCTGTAGCACATTTTGTAACAATATTAAGACAATGTATGTGTTACCAGACTTACAAACAATATACACTGCTTATCGACTATTTTGGTTGCTCTTCGTTCAGCCCATTAAGTTTTAATAGATTCGTGTCTCAAAAACACCAAAATGGTATTCTGTTTCTCAACAAGAACTTCTGAGGACATATAAAGTAACGCTGTTCTTGAAATACTCTCACATAAGCTAATTAATTAAATTATTTTCTCATAACAAGCGACATATCTTATATGTTCACAGAAAAGAAAAGTAAATTTAAATATGGAATAATAGCGGCCTTTCATAGACACTAGTGTTGAAATTATATGTTTATATTGTAATACTTATAGACGTCACGGCTATAGTTAGATTAATTTAACGAATTTTCAGGAATCGCGGAAAAACTTTTACGTAAAGTTAATATTGTATTAGACTATTATATTAATCTTCCCTTTAATAACTACATCCCAGCACCATATGTAGGGTTGTCTGGGTCTTTTTCTCTTTGAAATAAATGTTCTAGATGGATTTTTGCCAAAACTTGCTTTTTTACGGCACTTCTTTTCAATTTCATCAACGGCTTTTTTGGCTTTGTGAATTCTAATTTTGGTCCAACCTTTTCATCATCTTGACTAGCTTGTTGCCTGGTGATAT
This sequence comes from Homalodisca vitripennis, assembly GCF_021130785.1. Taxonomy (NCBI): domain Eukaryota; kingdom Metazoa; phylum Arthropoda; class Insecta; order Hemiptera; family Cicadellidae; genus Homalodisca; species Homalodisca vitripennis. Next base: position 4,507 of record NW_025782871.1, on the reverse strand, counting down.
ACCTAATTTGTACTTTGCATCTAACAATAAATAATTTGTTGTAGCATGCTACTGCCTTCAAATACTCCCATTTCTAAGTTGTTTTCATCACAAATGTAGTTTTGGGGATCCGCGACCATATTAAGCTACACTATTCAGTGATTTATTAAGATTCTGAGTGCCCCCATGCAGGCACTTTTTTAAAAGGTTAGGTTCTGCCAAGTCTCTGAATATTGGCTTTATTTGTTTCGTAATTATCTTGGGAAGATAAAACTGTTTTTTATGGTCATAGAGCTCTTTTTTTAGCCAACACCTTATTATATTTACACCAAATCCTTTTGGACAAAGCTCATGACAGGTGCAAAATTAAAGGTGCAACATTTACAAAAAACGCTTATAAAACGAGTTACATTGCAAGGAATTGCATATATTTGGTCTTAAAGTAATCGTAAGATTCCAAGCTATATAAGATGATAAAACATCAAAACAAAAAATTCGATAATTTTTTACCAAAAGGCCATCCGACTCCCCTTAAATTAAATAAGCTTACGTCGTCAATCCAACTTGTTTTGTCAATGTTGACTAGTTTTAGGAGCACTGTCCATTATAAGATCATGTCGTCAAACAAATACAAATCGAACACGTCGTAGAAATGAATAAACGTTTACACATCGCAAATGAATAAATAAGCAAATAAGTAAAATAATTTGTGTTATGTTCAGTTTTCTTTATTTTGACGCTGTATTCGATTTTTAATTACTTGATCACACGATTTGATAATGGGACGGGTGTAAAGTGAGTTTCACGTTTGCATTTGTCAGGGTAAAGGGTCCAGAGGGTCAGAAACTCTGGTGATAATTACATAGAGCTGATAATCAACTAGCTATGAAGCAATATTTTATATTAAGGAAAATATATTATTTACAATAATTACTGAAATATTTGTTATATATCAATAGACGAAAACTATCCTTTAAGCCTTGTTATGGTTCAGGTATTTTATTTAGTCGAAAGAATAAGTTTATTTTTTAATATGGCCTACACCTTAAAACCTTATTGTGAATATTTTAAGGATAAAAATTGGTTTTAGTATCACAGCGTGTTGAAAAAATGGCCATAAATATAGATGGGCTTAATACAGTTTTCACTAGACGTAAATGTCCTTTTATTTTTTACTTCTCTATATTATTTATACAACCGTATTCCATGATTGGAAAATCAGGAAACATAAACGAATACATCCTATAATTTTTTTCTTACGATAATGAAAACAAATGTTTAAACAAGACTTTTAATAAAGCCTTACTGTGTAGGCATACCTTAAAGGCAAACAATTACTGAAACTCTAGTAAAAAATTACTTTTAGCGCAATTACACTATTTACTTTTACTACATTAACATAAATTAAGAGTCGGTAAAATAACGATAGTCCACATTTTAGTTAACAATAATAATGTTTTTTTGTTGTTTTACAAAATTGTTGAGCTAAAATATGCAATCTTTGCTGAAGCGTAGGGGTAAGATAACCGGTGGCTTATTATTTGAGACGCTATCGGTTCGATTCCATAGTAGATCCCTACAAATTAAAAAATGGGTTTGGATAAAGAACGTGGTAAAAAGATTAAAATGCCTTTGGCGAAAAAATAATCCGCATAAAAGACGTAAAACCGATGTTGCTAATTTAAATTCATTCAATAGCGTCTGAAGACAAAAAATACATATATTTCGTACAAATATTAATCTATAATATCAATTTCACAAAACAAAATTCGACAAAATTTCCCAATGTTTGATGTAAGCCAAATTTGATGAGATGTCAATTTTGATGAGGACCCCTCGTTGCTGCGCCTATTGATGTAGGTCAAATTTGATGCGAGTGTAAATTTGATGAGAGTCCCAGGTTATAACACCAATTTGCTATGTGTCACTCCCACGTTGGTTACGATAATTTTGCTGAAAGTCAGTTCTTTAGAATTATTCACTCACCATGTAGTTGTACGCGCCTTGTCACCAAGTGGCACGTTGTTTATACCATGTTGTTCATCATAGTATCGGTCGCCATCTTGCCCAATGCTAGCTGTATTTCCTCGTATTACTCAAAATTTATTAGATTTGAATGTCTCTGGTGTTATCACCAGAGACAAGTCTGTGTGTATGTCAGGGTTCCAAAATATATTAAGTAATAATTACAAAATTTAACATCACTCCACACTTTTTGTAAAAGGGATATTTAAAGAAAGTCCAAAGCAAGTGACCACGAGATTAGTTTATTAAATGTCACACTCTCAACAATATTAAAAACTTCACTCACCTTGCAGTGCTTTGATAATTTTAAAAGTCTAAACAATATCCCATCCTTGATTAAATTTCAATATACTATACAACAGATTCATTACTTTCCCAGGAGAACTAACACAACCTCCTTGCTTCGAGTCTGATGGTAGAAGAAGGAATCTCCGTATAATACGACGGATACTGATTCAAAACAACACTCATCACTTCTCGTCGTTCAAATCAGCGTCTTCACGAATAAATTTAATTTAATTCTTTCTTATAATTGTCGAAATTTATCACGTTTACTATAATTAATCAATTTAAGTATTTCTATTTTCTTTTTATTAATTTTTCAAAGCTTTTTATTTAAATTTTTAGCAACATGTGCTTTATGACGTCATAAATTTACAAGTCATTCATACCACAATTGGCTCTTCTGCGTAATTCTATTTAATGTTTTTGTAAACACGAATTTTGGTTATGTTTACTTCATTTTAATGAATCAAATCTTTTCCCGTATAAAGTTCAATAAATGTCTTCGTTATTAAATAAATCTCAATTCCGACAACATGTGATTCATTGACGTCACAGTCTGCCAATTCCCCGTGAATATTCAAATGTCGTAATTTGACCTGTTACATGTTATCACGTACTCGTAGTGGTCTTTTGGAAACGATTGTGCTCACAATTTCAAAATCATTTCTGCATTCTATTACAAACAAATCAATAACTTATTGCCAGTCTGTAACGAAATTCATAACACTTTAAATAGAAACATTTAATTCAGTGACAATATAAATTAAATATTGTATTGGCATACAATATCAAAATATGATTACTGAGAAAATCATGCAAAAATTCTTAATAGGAACTATTCGAATTGCATGGCTTTGTCCCACTGGCTTTTAAAACGTTCAATTGCTAGAAGTAGTTCCAATAATTGAGGCTATTTTCTAATTATGTCAGGAGTGCTTGGGTAACTTTAAAAACGATGTCGTTTCCGTTCTGTTACTACGAGAAATCGCCTGCTAATTCGCCAGTACAATTATTTAAACTAATAGCAGTTATAACAACAAAAATTCTGAGTTTTGATGAAACCACCAATACCACAGAGTGAATGTGAACTAACACTAAATGCCATAATTTTACTGACATAAAAACCTCCCAAACACAGAGTAGAAAATAAGTTCACTTACAATCAAGGGAATAAAAAGGAAATGTACACTATTCATAAATTACAATAACATGATACAAAAATAGTTTATTACAAACAAAATCGTCATAAAACACTTGAATATCAAGTAGAATAAATAAATCCATGGATTTGGTAAAATGTTAAAATTAGTTTCATATTACAAAATTTAGGTAAAACAAAAACTTTTTCAAAGGACAAACTCATAACTAATTACAAAATAATTGCGTCTTAATCGTCCAAAAAAATGAAGAAATGGTTGAGCAAATGAATTATTTTGCCCCAGGAGCCTCCTATGCTGCCGCCCACACCGCGGGTCTCTCTGGTCCGTTGTTGGGACCCTCCGTAAGTCCTCTCCCAGTGGCCGTGAACCTCCGCTTGCACCTTACCGTTGTCTGTGACGTCCCATTTCTTGTTTCCCTCAGCTCGCACCACAGTGCCGCCGTTCCTCGTGTTGTCTGCCCCCACTGACCAGCCACCGTCCTTCTTTTCCTCTGGTTGAGGGAAAGACATGACAGCCGCTACACACGCACACACCAGCACGACGAGCAGAGTGACCTTCATTGTTAGGCTGTAACAAATAAATTTAACCAATTAAGTAATGTTCAATTTTAAAGGGTTGCTTAATCTTATAGAATGAAAATGACTCATGATTTGATTGATTATAAATTGATTTTAATATGTTTAATTATGTTTTCAGCTAACAGTTAACAAAGAAAAACTGCCGTAATCCTGATTGGAAATCTACTTAAAACCAACTTAATGTGACTATAATCCTACTTTTACATGAATTCCATTGTAATTATGTATGTAAGTAATCTAATCAATTGAAATTCTTCACGGGGACTGTACGCTAAAATAATTACTTACAAAAATTATCTTGGTGTTTGATTTTGGGGGAGGGGGAAGTAAAAAACTATATAAATATTTTAACACGATAAAAAATTGTATTCCCCAAGTAGTACTCGAATGGTATTGGAAGCAAATATCAAAACACGGGATAAACGTAAACTATGATTAGTTTCATAATAATTGTTTTTAATTAGTTTTTTTGCTGAAACA
>NW_025782870.1:0-30977 GCF_021130785.1 Homalodisca vitripennis | reverse complement strand
CACGATAATGTTGAGTATTTTTACCTATCCATGTTAACGTCAAACTCTGGTTTGAAAATGTTCATGATTTTTCAGAATATCTTGCCGATGGTATTTTTATTGTTCTTGGTGGAAAATGAAAAACAAAAAAAGTTGGCCTTTCCTTTGAATTCTAAAATTATTCAAACAAATTCAGCTACATATATCAACAAGGGAAGCATAAACTTACCTAAATTTGTAATGATATTTTTATCTATAGAATTAGAATCTATTGTAGACCGAACTACGGGATAAGTTTAGTTCCAGCATGGTTGCCTTTGTGAATTCTCCTAAAACATTCCTAAATTTTACATGTTTCACTATTCACGTGTTATTACATGGAACCAACATTCATTTCTTTTTATTGCTTTGTTTATACATACAAGGTATGAGTAAGACCGCTACTCCAGTTGGTGTTGTGTTGTAAGTAAGGACAATATTTTTTAAATATTTTACCAATTATAAACGAGAGTTACATGCAACCAGTAAAAAGAAATATGCGGTTTTTTATAACAAAGTCAAGCTTTTCGAGAAAGCATGTTGCTTAACTTAACTATTACACATTTGTTCATTATGTTTTGCTGTGTTAGGAACGTAACATTTTACTATATATAAATTATTTTAGAAATTAGAGCCAAAAAGGGTGAATTTTGTCAATAATCCCAGCTTGGACAGGTTGGTATATCGCTTAGCTTGGCCACACTACCGTTTTTGCAAATAACTATTTTCTGAGGTGGGTCAAATTATAGTTTCTGCAAAAAATAAAACAAACATGGTCTAATTAATGAAAATATTTGTTTAATTTTACTCCAGCATACGACTGGCATTACCTATTTGTTTAATACAACTTTCTGTAATGGTTTTATATACTCATTCTGTTGTAAAAAATCTATACAAAATTAGAGAAATAAGTTTTTCTGGTGTAAATGTTAAGAATGTTCTTGCTGATAAATTTTTCTAATAACTAACTTACGCCATAACGAATAGTATATTTCTTAACCAACAATAATTATTCCTCGTTACCATGAAAACACAATTTTAAAACGTAACTATCATTGAAAAATTTTTGGTTTAAAGAGGCATCGTGAGTAATTTTCCTTCAAGTTGAAACGTACAAAGTTAGCAGAGTTCAGTCTTCTTCCGAATTATGAGCCAGAACACCACGGCTGAACGTGTGTCGCTTTGAGTGGAATATTCTGCAAATGGGTAAGTCAAAACATCACATTATTCAGTGAATAAAATTCACGTAGATGTTGTCTTGTATGTATGGCTGTATTTGTTGTCTGAATTTTGGTGTTAAACAATTAATCCTTGAGTTTATATTGTAGCAATTCATGACTTTGACTTATTTACCTGTAGAACAGCAGAAGTACTATAACATACTTATTTTACTGTATATTAGCTGTATGTAATTACTGTATGGACTCCGGCCACTACTTCAGATACAAGTACATTATTATCACTACCGCTGAGGCAATAAATTTGATTAAATATTTGCATAAATTAAAAACTCAACATACCACACTTTCAATGAAGTTATACACGCGAATTGTTTTGCAATGATCACAATCAAAATTTTAAGTCTATTTCCTCAGACGTACTTAATTTTGGCTTTTTATACTGCAAGAAAGTGTGTATAGTATAGTAGACACAACAAACGAAAAGAAATACTTGCGAGTTTACAAGTGTAATAATAAACACATTCTGTCAATTTGGCGCCACCATTGCTTGTTGCCAGAACGTATTATAAAATTTCTCTCTTATATTTACTTTGAAAAATATTTTTTTTTCATTTTTTCTTGTTATAAGAGGTGTACATTCAGTATTCCAGAACCAATTTTAATAGTTCAAGTACTCAACCTGGTTCTTAAATTTTTTAGGAAATTTTATCTTAGAAAGAAAATTGTTTTGGGAGTTGTGGTAATGGTCGACATAGGAAAGTATCAATAGATTTAAAAATATGAAATAAAAAATTGTTTTTCTAAAATTATATTTCTTAAGCTTTACACACTAAAACTGAACCCCAGACAAGAAACTATATTTGTAACTATGTGTTAGACATTTTAACTAACGATTTTCTCTCCCTTTTAATTGCCTGACAGTGATTAAAAATTACCTAAATGTCAGTATTAAGAATAAAAAGCCCGGAAATGTTTTAAGAAAAGATTCCAGTTTTATATTTTCTATCCCTTTCGATGCTGTGTAGTTTTGATTCCACTAAGAGTAGCGTGGTTGACAATCGATTTCTTCCAGGTCAACCAGTAAACTCAGATAGATTGTGTCATTTATAAGCTTTATATGAACACGCGTAGGTCACCCTGCGTTGTAACTTTATTATCTCATTCAACTAGACAATGTTGTAAAAGCTGTACTAGATGTTTATGTTTTTAAAGCATTATTGTTAGTCCTTTCTTATTTGGATTAAATCAAAATATACAAAAGTTACAAGCGTTAACATTATCTCATGCAACTTGACAAAAGCCAGGTTTTTTGTCAACCAAAGAGTGTCATTCCACTAGTAGATCATAGTGGAACAGAAGTTTGCTAATCAACAATGGGTTTTGGTTACTTTAGCTATCATTAAACTCCACATTAAGGGTAGTCTACGTCACCAAACTTCAGGAAGAATGCATGTGTTATTTACTGCGAGCGCTTAAATTTCTTTCATCAACCTTCTATATATAGCAGAGATTTGGGATAAAAATGTACATTTGCTCTAGGGTCTCTACGGAAAGTTTGTTCTTCAATCTTTCCTTGTAAAAGAAACAGTCGAATTACATTAGTGGGAGATCACCAGCCGCTAATAGTGATCCCCGGCTTTTTCCCGAGACTTTGATGGCGTACTGACAAGATTTGGTATATTTACCGGTTTAGTTTCCAAATCTCCTGTGATATCAGCCCATTTAAATTCGTTTTCCACCGCTGGGACTCAAATAAATATTCAATTACGAGTTGGTCCTCGTGTTGTCTCCTTTGACGTCACCAGGACGTTGGTAATGGTAGTAGTCTCCGCTACCTGTGGTCGTGGCTAACTTCCAGCACATTATCAGTGAGAACAAGACGGAAATTATTAACAGGATATTATTAAGTGTATTTAATAAAAGGAAAGATTCCATGAGGTTCATAAATCTATGAATTCCATTGTTACAAAGTTTCTACAGAAACGAAATTCACAATGGTTTCAATATCGAGTCGTCTGTAATCGTTGGAAACTTGTCCCGTTGTAGTTCAATGTTTAGCACCAGTCTTGTCGTTTTAATCTTATTCTTATCATTTATATGGAATTCTTATCATATCAGATCCAAATATTAAAACAAAAGTATCTATAATAATATTGATACGTCTCTCAAGTCAGCACACTGTGCACTCGAAAAACTGGGTGGAATTGGATCAAAATCCTTCGTCAGACGTAACAACATTATATATGGGGTAGGCACTATATTAATATTACTTAAATTGCAACCGAGAATAGAATAAATTGCCTTTAAATATCAACCTCTTTGTTACATAAAATGCTCTTTTCTTGTTTAAATCTACACGGACTACAATAATATTTAAACATTATGTAATCTGAAACAATAAACGCTATAACCAAGTAATTATACTGTAAAGTTCAACTAGTCTCAGTGAGAATTTACGGATCTCGTACATTATTCTCTTGTTGAGGAAGTGCATATTATCAGCGGTAGATTGCAGCACACGCGGCGTAACCTACATAATGTATTGATATAATATATCAATAATTATTAACCAATCTAATAAGGGAGGGGGGTATTACATGTTATAATGGCGACTACCTGCTCAAGGACTAGCCCAATTAATTATGTAATGCTCTAACCTGGGTGCGCATATCAGTTTCACTGCAGCCATTTATGTTCTTTCTAGTAACAGTGATGAATGCACGGCTACTGTTTTAAGCACAGGCAGTCCCAATCCCGGCCAAGGTTGGTTGTTTTAAATTCTAAAATTAAAACTTTAATAGATTTATTTGACATTTTTTCTATATACATCGGGAAGTTCTATCTCATATACATAGAAACAAAATTCATAACTATTTCAATATTTAGTCGTATTTAACCTTTTTTAACATAATCTTAACTAAAAGGTTAGTCCAATATTTACCATTCGTCTTAACGTATTATACCTAGGGAACGTAAAATTCTTATCGTATCAAATCCTAATATTATATCAAAATTATTTATAATAATATTTATACATCTCTCAAGTCAGCTCATTGTGCACTTGAGTTATTTGGTACAAGCATTGCAGAAATTTGTGTCAAATCGAAGATTATATGGAGTAACCTCTATTTATGTTACCTAAATTAACCGAGAACAGGATTAATTTCCTTTTAATATCAAGATGTCTGTCTCACACACATACACGCGCGCGCACACACACACACACACACACGCGCACACACACACACACACACACACACACACACACACACACACACACACACACACACACATATCCTTTTTTTATAAATGTACTCGGACTTCAATAATAGTTATATAATATATAATATGAAACCCTTTAAATCTATTATAAAGTATTTAAGCTGTAAAGTTTAATACGTCTCATTAAGCATTTACGAATCTAGATTTTTGTTTTGTCGAGAAAGTGCATATTGTCTGCGGTAGATTGCAGCACACGTGACGTAACCTAAATATATGAATTAACCAATCTAATAAGGGAGGGGAGTATTAAATGGTGGAAGGGCTACAATCTGTCCAAGGACTGGCCCTATAGTACCATGTAATGCTCTAACCTGGGTGCGCATAGCAGTTTCACTGCAGCCATTGCTGTTGGTTCTAGTAACAGGGATGAATGCACGGCTACTGTTTTAAGCACAGGCAGTCCCAATCCCTGCCAAGGTTGGTCATTTTAAATTCTTAAATTAAAATTTTAATAGATTTATATTACGTTTCCTTCTCTATATAGATCGGGAAGTTCTATCTCATATACATAGAAATTAAATTCATAACTATTTCAATATTTATTCGTGTTTAACCGTTTTTAACATTTACTTAATTAAAAGGTTAGTCCAATGTTTAGCATTCGTCTTAAAATTTTTTACCTAGGGAACGAGAAATTCATATCATATCCTAATATTATATCAAACTTATTTATAATAATATTTCTACATCTCTCAAGTCAGCACATTGTGCAATTGAGTGATTTGGTACAAGCATTGCAGAAATTTGTGTCAAATCGAAGAACGTATGGAGTAACCTATATTTATTTATTACTTACATTAAAAGCGAGAACAGAGTACATTTCCTTTTAAAATCAAGCGGTTTTTCATAAAAAAAAATATTTTTTTCTTGTATAAATGTACTCAAACTTCAATAACAGTTTAAAAATATATAAAAACAATAATATGGCAACATTAAACGCTGTTATCAAATATTTACACTTTAAAGTTCAATACGTCTTAGTTCAAAACGTCTTAGTGAGAATTTAAGGATCTACATCCTTCTCATGTCGAGGAAGTGCATGTTGTCTGCGGTAGATTGCAGCACACGTGACGTAAAACCACATATATAAATTAACCAATCTAATAAGGGAGGGGAGTATTACATGGTAAAAGAGTGACGACCTGCCCAAGGACTGGCCCTAGTACCATGGAATGCTCTAACCTGGGTGCTTATAACAGCGTCATTGCAGCAATTGCTGTTGGTTCTAGTAACAGTGGTGAATGCAAGGCAACTGTTTGAAGCACAAGCAGTCGCAAACCCTGCCAAGTTTGGTAATTTTAAATACTTAAATCATCATTTTAATACATTCATTTGACATTCTCTTCTCTATATGGGATCGGAAACTTCCATCTCATATACATTTCCTTCGTGACGTATTTTCAGTCTGCATATTATTATCTGATTCTGATTTGAAATTTATTTCTGTTTCTGACGATTGATTGTTTTCAATATATCGTTTTTATGGTGTTGTAGGCTTTATTCTGCGTATCTTTCGGGCTTGGTTTACTTATTCAAACTTTTACTTTGCTTTCACAGTAATTTGCTTTAAAATTGATGGGCAGAAACAAATTCAATTTGCAAAAGATAAAAGATTCATCTGACCAAAGAAAAATCAAAACCAAACAGCAGTTGTTTCACAAATTAGTTTTTTAACTACTAAAGTAACATCTAAATGTTCTGAACAAAGAGTGTCTACCTAAGTGACTGGACTTCAATAACATAAACGTGCTATGGAACACATGTTACAGTATTGTTTTAATGTAACAGATTTTATTTTATTTCTTGGAATATTCTTAAATAATAGTTTTTAATGTGGGGTTTATGTCTTTTGAGGCTACGAAATATTTTTCACTTAATATAATATATACTTAGTTTTCCAATAAATATTCGTAGTCACAAGATCCAGTGGACTCTACACACGTTATATGACGCATTACTTCAGAGACAATAAAAAACTTTAAATCGTTTGCAAAGGAATAATGTAATAAATAGAAACTTTTGTTCATTAAAGGAATTAAAGTAAGGCCGTATTAAAAATCACTGATAATTGTAACTTTCTCACGTTAAAATTTAGTTTATTTCAAACTTGCCTACTCGTTAAAACATAATATCACTTATTATGTCTTTTGATAATCAGACATTTTACTCAGTTCAAAATAGAGAACAAATCTAAAAGTAGTTTTTTAGAATCTTACAGTAGTATACTAAGGTGAGTCTCCCTTTATATGAAATATATTATGTAACCTGGTTGGATCAAATGGTTTCTCGACTTGAACTCTGAACTAAACATGAACTCATATTGAACTGGAATTTTAATTAACTGTATAATAGCTTTGCCTATCAATCAGGGGGATATATCGATAACAAATTAAACTACTGACTTGAAGTGCGTGTCCTTGACTGGATATACCTCGTTCTAATTTTTAGAGAAGCCGTTTCCGTTATATAATTATAATATTTAAGTATTAGGATTTTTTTTACTTACTTGTTTATTGTATACTTTTAAATTCTGTTATAAAAGAAACACCAAGAGCTCAATTATTATCCATTACCATTCTAATATTGCTTAGTCAGTTACAAAAGAATATACAAAAGATTGCACCAAAGACTTTCTCCAAATTGTTTTTTTTTTTTTTTTTAAACAATGGCAGACATAGTTTAGCACGCAATTAACATTACGTCACAAGCCTTGTCTATTGCCTAAAATTCCAACAGTGTCTGTTGCGGAGCATACAGTGAACTTTGTATGAGTACATGTAAGTAGAGTTTCTAAAAATTACCGAAGTGAAAGTACAAATAAATGTTTTGCTACTGTATAAATACAAATATGAGCAGAATTAAAACACAATAACTAAAAAATGAATATAGCACTTTATTTCTCTTGATCATAAGTTCATATTTTAATTATTTGAGTTCAGTACGTTACTCATAGAAATTAATTTTAGTTACACTGTAATTTTTAGCTAAGCGTTACATTGTTAACTCTTCACAGTAGTAGGCCTATTATTACTTCTCTCCATGCTTAGTTATAAGAGTATACCATATTACAAATTGCGAGTCTATATTACGATAATACACAGTTTTTTTTTCTCCCTTTTCTTTTGTACGTCACAGATCCAGAACAGCACCTGACTATTTTCATCTTTTGTAAAGAGACTTTAAGTGATGGCGGAAATATTCCATGCAAATTCTCTCAAATTTTACCCTTCCCCACTAAAGCAGAATTTTTGATGGACAAATGTCTACTCCAATGACTGTTTGGTCACTCTGTCCGTGATAAAGAGAAGCTGTATTGACATTAGCGAGGGATTGCTAGTGATTCCCAGCTCATTTCCCGAGGTCTGGCAGCGTTCTGACAGGAAATAGTGCATTTTCTAGCTTGGTCTCCGAACCTCCAGCGAGACGTCACTTCTATTTCGGATGCTGGAGCGCAGATGAGGACTCGACCGCGATTCGGACTGGCGATTAAGGTACTCATGTCGGCCTGCCTTGACGTCAGTCATTTCTTGCCTCAGTGTTTTCGTGGCCTCAAATCAAATCAAATCTTTAATTGCTCACAACAATTTATTCACATTGTATGGAAAACGTCATAATTATTTCTAAATTTTAAACTCTCATACCACACTACTACCACATTCAAACTTACATAATTTTTCATATATTCCAGTCTCATTCATCCTTCGCCAATCTCAACCCACTTCCAGCACTGGAGTCAGTCATCGAATTGGGCGGTCTCACAGTTAAACGTCAGAAATTCGTCAACGTTGTTGAATGCCTTTGACACCAGAAAACGCTTAAGACGAGCTTTTGACGCCTTGGGCGTTTGGGCGTGTTTCATAGAATTTGGTAATCTGTTAATGAAATGAACACCTGCCTGCGACGGCAAGTGCTCATAAACCACCGTTCTGTGTCTTCCAGTTCGGTAGTTATCTCTGCCTCTAGTCTCATACCTGTGTATGTCACGTCCTCTGGTTAGGGCACATTTAGACAAACAGAACAAAGATGTTTCTAAAATGTAGAGACTGGGCAAAGTCAACAGTTGCAAATTTTTGAGTGCTGTCCTGCACGACTTTCTGAAATTCAACTTTGCGATAGTACGAATCGCTTTTTTTGTAATTTGAACACCCTCAGGAAATTATTGCCTGCACAGGCCCCCCACAACACCACCCCATAGGAAAGGTGAGAGTGAATTAGCCCATAATACCTGACTGGGGCAATACCGGGCCAAGGACCTCAAACATATATTCCTGAGGACAGTTTGGGAACACACATGGTCAATGTGGTTATTCCATCTCAACCCTCGATCGAGGAGTATTCCAAGGAATTTTGCGGAGTAGTCTAATTCCAATATGGAATCTGCCAACATGACAACTGACCCACATTGGGAGTCCACTGGGCGCAGTGCAAAATTTAGCACGTTGGATTTCGAAGGATTCGTTTGAATGAGTAATAATGATTATATTAAGATCTTAAGATAAGATATTAAGATTAGGCCTCATTTATCTTTGTCAACATCATGATATTAGGTTTCTCCATCAAGACTATCTACATTGACAAAAATTATTGCTTAAAAATGTCACTGGTAATTAGAATAGCCAAGACGTTTTATCAAATTGTAATAGATTGTTTTTATTTAAATGATTCTTCCATCAGACATTTGAAGAAATCTTAATCCCACTTAGTTTAAAATATATCATATATACTATCTTTTAATTTTTCTGTGCAAAAGCAAAAGTGAAACCTGTGCTATCTCTAGCTTAGGTCCAAAGTTCAACATCTTAGACAACTTGGCTACCGGAACTTATATACATATATATTCACTTTACACCACTACAATATTATCTGTGCTAAGTATTAGTTTATTAATTGAATAATTATTTTTTTACTATTAATTTGAAATCATGTTTCAGCAGGCTATATTTCTTATCCTCAATGCGAGATGACATAGTACCGTAAGTATTTGGGACAATTCAGGTGTAAATTTAATGCCATTCTGAAACTACAGTTTTAGTCAAATCTCAAGACCGTTATTATAAGGTATTATAAATAAATCAGCCTACTAATTGATGTCATATTTGTGATACGAGAGTTTTGTTCTAATTATTTTCAGGTGGCTTCGGTCCTGCGTTGGCTTGACGTCCCCTCTTTGACATTATCACGTAACACTACTCCACGTGTGTTGCAAAACACACAAAGTATGAATGATGATTGAATGGAAAAGTGTGAAAGTATGCGTGCGTGTAGAACTACATATAACCGAAACAATTATTCTTCACTACACAACATACAGTACTAAGGTAACTAAATTTATCTGCTTATTTTAAACTTAAGTTTACATATTTGTTCCATGAATAAACTTAATATTAAAAATATGTATTTAATGAAGGTATATTTCTGTAATTATATTGGTTTCGGGAACTATATGGTTTACCATGATACACTATTACATGCGGTATTTTCTGATTGTTCCAGGGTGATGCGGTCTATGTGGCAGGAAGTCGCCCCACTCACACTAATACACACACGACACATACACTAGGTAATGTATTGTTCTACTTTAAATATTTAAACTAATTTGGTTAAAATTGTTGTTTCAGAATGGCACACTTATATTAATTCTTTTAGTATATGTTGACATGATAATAGTTAATAATCTTAATATAATTATAATTACTCATGACAATAATAATAATTTAATAAATTAGATTGCAATATAAATGTGAATCACTTCCATAAATAAATCGTACAGTCCTCCATACTTCACTCGTACACAAATGGCCTGTTTGGTTTATCGTATTCCGTATTACATTACATACAGATGAAATGATTGTAGAATTACAGTAATTCAGTTTTAATTTTTTTTGTATTTTTTTACTTTGGGATTCTCTTGAGTTTCAATTTAGGGCTCGTAACAAGCATGTAAGTTTCTGTCTCACAATAATAGTGTATGTGCGTTTGCAAACTTGCTACTATAAATTACAGGGATCCAGAAAGTTAAATCACAATAGAAAGTGTGCGATACATACATACATACACACATATATATATATATATATATATATATATATATATATATACATTCTGTAAACCGGTTAAACACGTTTAACACAAGAAATAATATAACAGTTGGGAAAGCATTTCGCCTGCTGAGAGTTTACTCAGTACGTGACTGTAATTTCAGCAGATGTCGTGTAACACCTTTACAGTTTATAGTATCGTAGTTATTGTGATGAGCTAATTGATTATATCTAAAATAATAGAGCATATATTTAATATAACATTACATAATTTGTCTCTTGTTCATAAGCAGGTTATTTTATAGAATGAAATTCACTCTAGAGTTTACAATTGATACAAAAACTCGTATTAGAGTATTGCGTGTCTTTATAGCATCTTCTCACACAATTTGTAACATCTACTTTTAGCCTTTTATGTCGTAGTTCCAGAAAAATAACTGACTTTATTTTCTTTTCTAAATTTGATTTTTTATGATGTGGGAAATGTCCGACACCTTTACCAAATCCTGGGATGACAGTTAAGCATTTCTTTCACATGTCCTCAAACATAGAGTCATGTACTACATACTATGTTGGTATGTAGAACAAACTTGGGATTTTAGTAGGAGCAGCAAAATGTTTGTAAAACCTTTGAGGTAAGTGGCGGTCATTGGAAGAAAATTACATGTCTGCAACTTATATTGATCTACACCATGTTCTAGGATTGCCAGTGGGGTGTCGCATAAAGAAAACTATCAACGTTTCATCTCTGAGGTCATTCTATACAATTAAACTATGAAAAAGTACCAGTATTTGCATTCTATACTATCTCGTTAATCCATGAATGCATGTAACAAAGGAGTAATAATCTACCTCTCGTTAAGTAAGATCAGTTGTGATCATCAAACGAAAATCAGACTCCTCAAATGAAAGGGCTTCAATGAGAGGGCTTCATAGTACAATGCGACATCACGATTTGTGGCTGAAAAACCACGAAGGTCCATATTCGAAATCCATATGATAATATTATATTAAGCTATGAAATAAAAAGGATAAAGTGCCCTAGCATCACTGACGCCAACTTCAATATATGCTCTCCTTATTCCCTCAATAAAATTTACTAGGACGGATTCCATATATCCCTGAGGAACTAGATGAGATTGGTTTGAAGAAAACTCTTCAAACCAATCTCATCTAGTTGCTTTTTTCCATAGAACAAAAGGCTTCGAAAGAGTTTTAGAGATCACTAAACAAGAACTTTTAAATTAGTACTAATTTTCTCTGCAATATACTTTTTAAAGAACTTTTATCTCATGACATATATTATGCATTTAACTAAAAATGAACACTCACAAGAATTTTTATTTGTAATAGCAATTATATAAATTTGTAATGACCAGAAAGCGACCTGTTCAACAGCTTATGATGGAACACCCTGTTTGTGTCGCTTCTTATGATAATTAATTAGAGTAGACATTGTGATGTTCAAAGTTTTGAGTGTTTTGAGTGTGTCATCAAATAGAAGCAAAGATACAGTATTTAATTTTTACGAAGTACTATGTACATGTAACATGTCTAAATAATAAATTAAAAATATATTTTTTTGTGAATTAATATGAATTAACTCACTATAATGAGTGAGTTAGTTCATATTATTTTACGATACTGTGGGGTTCACACACTATTTACAACATATCTGCAGTGAACTACTGAGAATCACGTTGTTTTAATATATAATATAAACAATAAGGTGGCGTTTGTCCTTTTTGTTATAGTTTAATATTTTTAATTCTTTCTCTTTACAAGCACGTGAATGAGAAACAAGGAGATGGAACTTTAAAATATAAACTATCTTAATTGTGTTTAGCCTTAAGTGTTTTTAGAGATCTTCTCCGGAGAAGAAAACTGAAGGGCCAAAGTTGGACTCAGCAGTTGTAAAAGGACCAACTTCGCCAACTCCGAGTCCACTTCTACCACTTGCTTAATTTCTTGTTGTTTTCCTATGTAGAAAATATCTAATAATAAGAGAGACAAAAGTAAAGTTTGCAGCTTAATTTAGCGTAACTCTTATAATTACTTATAATACGTTGAACTTCTTGTATATTTTTTACTATTTAACAATAATATGTCCCCTCCTTCTAGTGCTATAATTTTTAAGATTCATATAAAAGAACAGTTTTATTTATTTCTATGAGGTCTTAGTTTCTACCAAACATGGTAAGTATCGTAGCTAGCTTTCAAAAAAACTTCATTAAAATTACAAGTTAGGATATTAAATTATACACGAAAACTAAACTTCAAAAACTTTTTGACGTTTAATGTATAACGGATATATAGCTTCATGTAATTCTATCTATAATGATAAATGTATAGCTGAAGTTCATAGATAAAGATAAAACATTTCTTTATTCAAAACAAAATTCACATTTTACGTTTTGAACGAAAAATATTCATTTAACAAAAAATTAAATTAGTATGAAATCAGTTTAATTTAGAAAGAATAATGGCATACCCCCAATATATTTATAATCTTTACATTAACACCAACTTACTTTCAAAATTTAAGGATTTGTACAGAAAAACTAACATTATTTTTTAGATTTTATTTTTTAAACTTAAACATTTATGATTTGAAATTAAAATTAAAGTATACTATTTGTAGTATTGTATGTTTAAACAAACACCTGAAATTCGAAGTCTTGATGTTGTTATAAAAATATTTCCACAATTTACCATATCAAGTGTGAATGAGTCAATGAATTTTACGACGCGTTTAAACGGTCATGTTAAGTATCAATGATACTTAACATTATACTTCAATTTTATAGCAAACGCAAACGTACTTATCACTAGTAATGTAAAAATATTCAGATCTCATTATCTGCTAGATTATGCATTAAATGTTTACTTTAGTCAAATATACAATACAATTATTACCTGAGCATTAGCGAAGCCTAACACTTGAGGGGCTGGCAGTCCACACGATACCTCGAAAAAGAACTGACGTATACACTTGACATTTTACACGAGCTTCATCTCTATATGAAGAATACTGAGTTCGATGATGAGACATGTCACTCCATGTGATTTAGCTAAACGTTAGTGAATATTTTACTTAGGTCAAAGGGGGAGGGCCTATTAGGACCCTATTTGGTATAAACTCATAACATCTTAACATTATAATCTAGTCATATTTGTATATTTACTCTTGTCTGAAGTATTTGACTGATACTTAATATTGGTGTCTGTTATTCAAAATCTAAAAGCAGAAAAGTAATTCCAGTAACAAGTTAAACACTTATACGTTGAATTTGTAAAATCAACGTTTCGTCCATTATCTGTTTTGATACATTATTGTTTCTAACTTGGTGAACAAAACAACATTTGTGGCAACAAACTATACGTTCATATGATAGCTACGTTTTACTGCCATTATCAATAGTTTGATAAATTTAAAATAAATAATGAATGTTTTGTGCGTGGTTTATATTTCTAAACAAGTTATTTTATAATCAATTTCGATTTAATATAACGAAATAAAGATTTTCAATTTTCAATAATCAGATAGAGGTTTTATAACGTAAAAGTAAATTTGTGCTGGAATTGATTTTAAGTATTTCAATAAAATATAAATAAATATATCATATTCAAGCAATTTCAGCTGTTATATTTGGAAGTAATTCGATAAATAAATGGAACGAATATTGTAGTAAAAGATATGATGCTTTCATAAGGTGTATAAAAAGCAGCTGTCGAGTCCCCGTACTTTCGTCTCCAACAGAACCAGCGGAACTCACTGTCACTCAATTCACTGATGTGATAGCTCGCAAACTCTAAACGAATAATAAACAATTCTGCACTGAATCTAATCTAAGATTTCATGAAAAACTAATGAGATTAAATTACTAATAGTGAATTAAATAATAAGTTATTCTTTAATTTCTATCTTAATAGTAATTCGAACAGTGCTAATAATATATTTAATAAATCTTATGTACCTATTTAGAGACTAGAACAGAAAATTACTAAACAAATTTGTCAAGCAATCGTCATACAATGATTAAGCTGCTAAAAATACATGTATAGTAAATCGGCGCTTAAAGTTAGTTATTAACAATAGTTATTAAAAGTTTGAAGTTAGATATTAACGATGAAAGGTTTGAAACGATATCAGGATTCAGATATTTTCCATCGTTATAGGCTATAAAAGTTATAACACAACGTTTCTAGGATTGAAATCTATCTTCTTTGTAAAGGTGGAGGAGGTATTATTGCATACAAAAATAAAGAACAGAAAGAGTAAATAAGAGAATGAAAAGGGTTCAAACATACCAAAAAGCTGATTGAAGTCCAGTCCAGGTATTGTCACTGCACAGGATGCAAGTCCAGAGAACAAATCACAAGTATGAGGATCAAAATCAAAGATCACACTAGCACAGGCTACAGTGGGATACTGACGATGAAGATTCCAATTCTCAAAACGTTTTGTTTTACCCTTTATAACCTATAACGATGGAAAATATCCAAAATCCTGCTATCCTGTAAAATATTACTTCAATACCGAAGGAGAATCAATGTTGATGAATTTAAAAAATTTCAATTTTACATGTTACTTTGGAAAAAAGTGATTTATGAAGGAATATTAGAGTTTAATATTTTTTAAATTTTATAAACATTAAAAACAAAATGTTTGATTCAAGATATACTTTCACACACGTGAAGGGATCAAATTTAATATTGTGAAATAACAAAGAATAGCTAAATAGATGATTGTATTAAGCCAATTTAAATTCAAATAAGTAAACATAATATATTGGAACTAATTGATTCCTAATGTACAATCATTTTGTAGTTATACGAATGCCTACTTAGCATTCAATTCATATGTTTCAGTCAATCATATCGGAAAACCCATATGTGACACAAATGACTGGGTACAAAGAGAAGTAAGATAACAGATCCCTCAGGCTGTAAGGGAAACATCTGTATCTCGTGTTGGTTCAGCGAATATTAAACTTGGATGTGACAGTTATTGAATATGATATTTATATATACCTGGTTACAGCTTAGTAATACGATAGGCATTAGAATTAGGTTGTTCTCCTTACGATAACATTAATATTCTGTATTATACTAAGCGTAAAGCCATAATGTTTGGAAATGTTGAGCTAGAGTAATATTATTCTTCCTCTATGTTTATTTATTGTGAGAGATTTGAAGCCAATGTCTCTTAGAAAACACTTGACTACTTCAATGATTGAATTAATGGTACCAGTTGAAATAATTTCAAAGTAGTTAAAATAATATATTGAAGTTCATACTGCATAATCAATTCCTAATCTGACATATTCGTGTGTCCACAGCAGTAGGTAGAATTCGAAAAGTACATGTATATTTTTATTTGCATGGATATTTTTATGGGTAACAATCTAGATAGAGCAACTCGTAATCTTTTCGTCGTAGTTCTATTAGCGCATTAATTTCTCCACCTAATTAGCTGACCAATTCAATAACCTCTCTTTAATCGTAAATTATGAAATATTTAATAAATGAACGATAAGTTGATTAAATTATGCAGTTAATTTGTTTATTTTTCGTCTAAGGATCTGAATGTTACAATGATTTTATGACACTCTCTATGACAAGTTATAGTGCTATTATCGTGTACACTTAGGCAGAAATATAACCAAGGCATTGCAGAGGCCAATGATTACTAATTTGAACAGTAAGGAACTAAAATGTAATATTTAAACGTCAATATGAATTCAGAATAATTTTTTTGGGTAGTTTTAGAAAGTATATTTCAATTACCAGACTTTTTAAGAAAAAGGTTAGACGTTTAAAATTGTATATCAACGATAGTAACAGTAATCAATAATAGTAAGATTTTGGACAATTGCCATTGATACAAAACTATAACACTACGATTCGAATTATTGGAATTTGCCATAATTCTGAGGTGTAAATATTGTCCGTAAATAGTATGAAACTAAAGTATGAGTCAATGGACTCCAATTAAAAGTTATACTAACAAAGTGATGCTTAACGAATGGCATAAAGAGACTAGAGAGAATGAACCAAGCTATATCACTGCACAGGAGCAAAGAACACAAACAACAGGTCACACATGAACTAGTGGTGAAACAATGTTGTGTTTTTTATATTTAACATAAACCAATCCAAATGTCCGAAATCCTACTATCCTTTGAAGGTTTATAGGGATTTTTTCTGCAGTAAAATTTGTGGTAACCATAATATGATAGATTACTAAAAATCCACTTTGGAACAATTTCACCCTTCCTCAGAAGGAAAACTGAACATCTTTAATATAAGATACTGTCATATCTAATGTTATATTAGATAAAGTATAGTACGAAACACAATTGTGATAATTCCACAACATTTCCACGCTATTTCCACCTTCTGTAATCGATCGTAAAGAGATGTCAGCAATGCTAACTATATTTTTAGACAGCTGTAGTGAGTCAACCTACTTGAGAGGGAACATTATTTTGATTTGAGTCGGAAATTTGATCTAAATTCCTGGATATTATGAGGTAATATTGTAAATTGGCATTTTTTTCACTTCCTCACAACACATTTCATCTGTTCAAGCTGCAGGATCAAACTTATTTAATAATCAATTTATAATAGATTAGCAGTATTATTTGTAATATTGTATGCAACCTGTATGGTTACATGTTAAGCTCTGCTTGTACGAAGGAACAACGTTTAAAGCATGGAAACCATCCAATGTACTATAGGTTGAGATGGCATATATGACACTAAGAAATGATGGTGTAATAAACAACATGTATGTTTTTATAAGCCTACACCAATTATAAAAACCACCACATACACCACAGAACAATGAAGGTGTCTTGTAACTGTCAATCTTCCAAATTCAAATCTCGTAATTATTATTCTAGATACTTAAACTGCAATAAATCATCACCATTTTACTATGAAACCTGTGTGATAATCTCAAAATATACTAGCAATTATAATTTAGATATTACACACTTTATTACGTAGTCTTTTTAAATTAGGAACATTGCATAAATAATTTGGAAGCTTATCAGCAAATAAATCTTCTTCCCGTAGTTAAAATGTTGATTACAACAACATAAAAAGGAAGGGATTTTTAATAAATTACCAGCCGGATATTATCTTAAACCTAGATTTCAGTGAATAATGTTACATGATCCTCGCAATGAATAACTTACATTTAATAAAAATTAAATTTACAAGATATTTCCATTTTATTTTTAAGTATAACCATGTAACTAGGCGCGCTCCATGCTTAATAAACATTTTCACTATAAAAAGAGGAAAGACGTTATATTATTCCATAGTAATCAAATTTAGGCTGACCAAAATATCTCTAACCATCATACCAGGTTGAACGGAATAGTTAAAGAATGCACTTAAACATGTGAATGATTTTAGTTTAATTCGTGTATTTTACTAGACGCCACGTATTGCAATAAAATATCAATATTGATTTTATAACAATTTTTAAATCACACTCACGCTCTTTATTTCCTGCGTATCAACTTATAAAATACAAAAAGTATTCTAAAGTAAATTACGGGGACGTTCGGATGGTGTTCTCTGTTTGTTATCGACCCAATCCTCAGACAATAGCATCTAGAACAACTGAAGAGATGCTCTCTTTGTCTCTTGGAGATCGGTTTTTAAAAAATTCGCGAGTTTTAAGGGAATTATTTCAGGTGATTGTTTATTTATTCTATATAAAGCAGTAATACTGAAATAGAGATTTTGGAGAAACACTCTTTATATTATTATCTTATCTGCAATTTCTCGTTTTTTATATGAAAACAATTAAAGTAAAACTTAGTGGTATAAATAGTATTAAAATACGATTGAAGGTTTTATGATCAGATTAAAATATCAAAGCGTTAAGCAAAATAAAGCAATTTAAAACACCTCATTTCAGCCTTGTGGCCACTTAAAATTATACAAATGATGATATTGTTGAAGGCAACGTCTGAGGAAACGTTAGCTTTCTCTCCTATACATGTTTTTTTTGCGATTTTGTTAATGATTATGCAACTTCCCGCTATCTCAAGCTTATTGGAAATACAAACAAATTAGGGTACTGGTTACAGTTTCATTAGTTCTCGCCTGTTTATAAAAATGTTTCGGGTATTTTTAGTCAAGTTTTCAAAACGTGTAGACCAACTTTTTGACAGACCATGTATTGAAAACCAACTAAAATTATAGTACAGGTTATATTTTAAATAGTGCAATAGTTCAGCCATAAAAATATTAGTTCTATCTTTAACTTAATTTTTATACTACCAGTAGGTATTATATTGCAACAAATATTCTTGCTGTACGCGATTCCATTCAGTAACCATTGGACATTCTTGGTAATGAATATTGAGTTTTTGGATTCCTGTGATATTCACAGGGTGGCAGGAAATGTAGGAAATTGTGATTTGTGTTAAATATATATCAATACTAATATTTTGATAAAAACTGCCACCTGATACCTAGGGGTAAGGAAGTCACAACGAGAAAGAGTTAGGAATCGTTTACAGGATTATATTCCTGGATCTGTATGGCCTGAAATTCTAACCGAAGCAGCGCAGTCCACTGTACACAGTACTACCTACGACAGAACGATTTTTCAATCAGTACATCTTGTGAACAAAGGAACCAGTACAAAATGAAAATTGGATGACAACCACTGGCCTAATAAAGACATTCCTTTGGGTGACAGTACACTCATCCTTCACAGCGAAGAGTGACACTCTTTCATGTGGGGCGTTATGGGATCTCATGCCTCGGAAGAAATGTCTTGATCCCTATCTAGCAAGCCATAGTATCGTAATATTTTATATTAAATTAATTTATTAATGTAACACAAAATTATCTTTTTTATTTGTACCACACATTAAAAAAAATCTACCCAAAAAGGCCATATGAAACAAATAATATTGTTTATTTTATTGGATTAAATTCTTCACACACTTTAATATAACATATACAAAATATGATTTAAGGATATTGTTAGGAATCAATAAAAATGATGGAATAATTCGCATGTGCCTTTGTAAGTCACGAGATCTGACCCTGAAGGAAATACAAAAAGAAAACGAAGACACGGTTTTTGCTCATGGGCATCACGGACCTCGGGGGCTATACTTCGACGTTTAGAGAAGTAATGTGAAGTCTCTGTCAACGAGACCAGAAGTGTCGATTTATCATGTAACGGACTACCGTAACCTACCGTACTCGCTTTCGCCCTCCACAATAGTCTCAACTTTGTGCTATTGTGTTATTACTTATGCAAGTCTAAGAATTATATATAAAACTCTAAAACACGATCATAACAAAACGACTTGCAAAAGAACACCAACTAGGCATATTTTAAGTAATATTTAATAGGTCCTGAAAATTTTATTAAATAATTATTACAGTTATACCAATTTTCTAAAAATATAAAATTAAAAAACATATTTCGGAAAAAAAACTAAGACCTTTGATTGGTAACTAAAATAGGCCAAATTATTTTAGTCACATGATTTACTTATAATAGATGTGCAATATTTAATTATTAATGTTTACTAAACCTTTTGTTTACTCAAACAGAATAATAAATCTATTTTAACCTTAGTACAATCATATGAGATTGTTTATTTTTAACATTTGGATTTTATGTAGAAATAAAAGTTACAGAATGGAACTTCAATGCTAAAACTCTTTTACAAGATTTTATTTGAGCCCAATCTTACGCTGTTGTACTCTCTCTACCTCTCTGCAAATGTTATTATTTTAACACTGCTATGAAATCTAATTCAATGGAGAAAAATATAAATATATATATTATAGCGATATATCACGGAAACCTGTAGGCTTTATATCTAGCACAAACTTAATGTTTACATAGACAAGAATGGCGTCTATGGTAATGCATGTTCAACCATGAAATTCAGCTCAGTGTTATTGAAGCATCAGCACTCAGTAGTATGACGCAATTAATTATTATGAAGCCTGCCGAGAGATGTAAAATATTTGTTTTCTGTATGATTGTTTGTCTGTCTATCTGTCCGCAGAACGTATCGAGAATGAAATAAGCTACGGGTGTGCATACAACACTAACAAAGCCTGTTACACAACACATGGTGTGGCGTACTAGACAAATTACCCTCTTGGACATTTATAAATTACACTCCTATAAAAAACGCATCACGATCGCAGGTTTTCAATTCATATATATATATAAACAATTACGTCCTAAAAATACATAAAAAAATTAAATGTAACACTATGTATACTACCTTACCTTAGAACTTATCCCGGCAAATGCCTGCAATATTCTTCTTCCCGTAAGCAACAATATTGAAAACAAAACTAGGACGCATAGTCTTATCTTACAATATTACAAGTCAAAGTTAACTGTAACCCTCTAACTGTTCTCCGGCAAAGTTCCCAGAACCCAACTTACAATGTTACGTATTCCATATAAAGTTACGTAAAAACGTTATAACTTTTTAACACGATAAAGCATGCTAGCTTTAGATGAATAGAGGAAACACTGGTATTTGGTTATTTGTTTAATATAAGATTCTATCGAACAATAAAAATGCCTCTCGACTAGGTTATGACGTCCGATTTTTCACATAAACAGTAAACATTCTGAATGACACAGCTGAACAACAATCAACTAAGTTGCACAAGTTTCCATGAATACAACGTAGGATTTAAACAGAACACTTTTATATTAGTTCAATTATTTATATTATGTTTTCATACAAGAGAGAAAGAGATCCAGTTCCTGACCAGAGCCCTCAGAAACTGAGAAAATTTTAAGTTTAGCCTCCTGTAAGGACGATGAGTAGGTCTATGTTGAGGTCTGGTCTTACGTCCGTCTGCTTCCCCTTGGAGCTATAATTTGCTGGCGACTTGAAATTCTTCGTTCCATTATTGGAATCTTTGAAGTAAATTTCTTAGAAGTGGCCTGAGGTTGGTAAGTTTAATTCACCCTACACTACATACTTATAGGAAAACCCAACTTAGTTAGTCAATGATCTTTTGTATCTGTTTGTAAGTACATGTCACACTTTTAATTATTTGTATTATTATAAAATTGAAATGTATTCATTATTTTATCTGTACCACCCACAACAGCAGTGTTAGCACATTTACCATAGACAAACCACTGGCTAATCAGTAGTCCTGACCCTTGACTATTCCATTGAGCAATTTCCACTATAGATTCACTTTAATCCGGAGGTGAGGGTTCACACTCAGAGGGCACTCTTATCCAGGTTATAGTTCCACAGAGAGCAAAAGTTATTGAAAAAAATTCATCATAAGTTTTTATGTTTCACATGACACCCACATGCTTCAATCTGAGTCAGAGAGATGTTTCTATTTGCCATTGTCTAAACTATATTTAAAATTAGGACATGTAACTATACATTAGATAAGTCCAAACAACTTGTCGTAGTATACACTTTTTTGAATAAGCTACTCTCTTGCTTTTTGGTAATGAAAGTTACCACTTTATTTCATTTACTATGTAGTACACTAGCCCTATAATATCACACTAATATCACTCTAATTTATGGTAACTTGTCAATTACTACTATCAAAATTTATTTACAATTTAATTTGATTTTACTACCTTCCCTTCCAAATCAAGACATTATTAAATTTACCCTAATACCTTTATAGTGTACCGTTAATGTATTGGATACTGGCCATGGCCAGGCAATGGAGTACTAATTGTTATTGCTTTATTTTTAATGTAACAAAATATTTAGTCTGTCCGAGACTGCATTAGCAGATCAATACATATTAGTTTCAAGTAACTCAATATTAAAGGTATATGAATTTTTATTTTACGCTAATATATTTTACATCGCACGACATACTGACACACTCGCCTTCGGCTCGCTGGGGGCTACGCCCCCAGGCCCCTTAATTGGGGAGTTGGCTAAATGCGGGGATAAGCGGAATTCAGAGACAGGTTAAGCCCGAGCTTTAGATTAGGGATCTGGAAGTTTAAAGTAGACCTATTTCATTGATTCATTCTGGATTAAACCAAACTTTGGACTTTGATGGCGTTGTGTAGCTTAACCGTTAGAGATACGAGAAAAAGTGACTGGACCTTTCTTGTCGGAAATTTAATTTATCTTGCGATTCTGACCTCGGATTTTAGGTTCCGAGTTTCGGTTTTAGCCAATACACAGCATGGAAAAAAAGGTTTTCACTGGTCAGCTATTGTGAATTGTTTAGTGTAATGATAATAAAATCCGATTCTAAGTTAGAATTTTAAAATGTTAAGGGAGTATAATTTGCTCAGGAGTTTAGCTATTCATCTCAGGAAATTCCGGGGTTAAGACATCAGGGGGTTTAATTTACTCAGGAGATTATTTCGTCATACCAGGGAATTTCGGGATGGGGGGTAAATGTTACCGAGGGTTAATACATCAAGATAAAAGTCATTGGACCTTTTTTGTAGTTCACTTCATTCCTGACTAACGATTCTTTCTTAGATTCGAGCTAGCTCTAACGGTTCGCCGCTATCGGGTTTCAAAGGAAAGCCTGCAAGGGTGAAAATTGTATAATTTCACAAATTTTTGAGGGGTTTAAAAAAAATTCCTGTTAAAATAAAAAATTTCAGACTTTTCCCGGTGCCAAAAACTTTTACCAGACTTTTTAATGTTTGGCAACTACGTGCCAAATTTCGTATTTCCAGCACTTCTAGAAGTACCTTAGAATTTGTATACGTGAGTGAGTTACACATGCGGCTGTTTATAATATATTAGATATATAGATCAGCAGTTCACGACAAATATTTTGCTATTGAGAGCATTTTGCGGGCTTACAAAGGATATACGACAAAAGGCTACTGGACCTTATTTATAGAACTCATAATTTTCTAGTGACTAAGAGATAAACATTTAAGCTCCGATCAACGGTTCGGCCGTTATCGACACCAGAAACTAAAGTTTCACCCGAAAATTACAAAAGTATTCCATTTAAAACGTGTTTTGTGGACAAATAATTGAGGATAGGGCAAAACATTACTGGATCTTTTTTGTAGATCACGTCATTTCCTAAATTTTGAACTTAATCACGTTTTGTGACCAAACCAATAGAGACAGACAAAAAAGATACTTGACCTTTGTTCTAGATCTTATAAGTGTATATTTAGAAATAGTTTTATATTTAAGCTAGATTCAGAAGTTCATCCAAACGAAAGGGGATAGAGCAAAAAGTCACTGAACATTTTTTGTTGAACGCATTATTTTGTATTAAAATCATATTTTTATATTGGGCTTACAGTAAAATTTTTTGCTGCAATGGAGCCAAAAAACAAAATTCTCATTTAAACTTAAAAAATTAATACTTTTAAACGGGGTTTTCGGTCAAACCATTGAGGATGGAGCAAAATGTCACTAGACATTTTTTGTAGATCAACTAATTTCCTATATCGTAATAAAATGTTTTTTTGAGCTACAACAAACGATAAGGCTCGGAAGTTAAATTTTAAGTGAAAAATTACAAAATTTTTTATACATAATCGCGTTTTGCGGCGCTAATATATTTTACATCGCACGACATACTGACACATACTTATACATCTGAATCCACGAAACTATTATTGTGATTTCATTTCCAGTGTATGTTATCTGTTTGCAGTTCAAGTAAAGTTAGAAATTTCAGTGTTGAATTTCGATAAACGTGAAAAGATTACCTTCTGATGAATACCACACTATTATTGTTTTACGCTCGCTTAACCCATTTATTCACGGTTTACTCATAGTTTTATTTATCAACAATAAGTATATTTGGATCATAGGATATAATTATAAACCCGTGGTTATACAAAATATAATATGAATATAAGGTAAGGAAATGACCGGTATATTTTATTATTTGAGATTTTAATGTGTTTTATAATTCATTAGGAATTATATATATATGTTTATAATACAAGACCAGATTCTATTATGTGATGCGTTATTTCATTGTATCTGATTTGTTCTTTTCCTGGCCTATCTGGCTTGGATTTTAATCTGAAAGCAAATCTCATTTGCATTTTAATACATAAACTTCGCAACTCACTTTATCACTGTCCTGCCTAATATTTCTTTACAGTAGTGTAACATTGCTAAATTTCTATACTACATTTAAAGGACATTATCTATTATAGGAAATTTTACAACATGCCACATACGTTGTGCTACTTAGCTCTTGGTCTGCCAAATTCTAAATCTTGCAATTAAAAAATTTTTACTATATTAGTGGAAATATCGTTGACGCATTTTTATTTTTACCAATATTAAATGTCTCTAGTGAGATTGAATTTAGTAACAAAGATTTAAAGACTCGTTTGAGTCTTAATCTTAATTAATAGGTATAAAACTTTAACAATTATTTAAACTAGTACTCAACTAACAGTGTACTACTAACAAATCTACGCTTTAGACTATTTAGTCCCTTGTAATATTTGCTACCTGAGGAGGGAAAACTAGCAACAAAATTCCCTGGCTCTTATGTAAGCCTACGTCACTTGGTGAGATACTGAAACTTATCATCATTTCCTATGTTTAGATATTTATAAAATTGAACAAATTTCATATCCAAAGTTAATGATCATAGGAAATTTGATTTTCCGTTTATTGGTGGCTAGTTAAGTACGTTCAGTAACTCTAACTGAAAAGTCATTATTGACCGACTTTAAAAACTACCAGAGTAAATATAACATTGCACTCATTGGTTTGCATAATTTCCTTCACTAAGTTTTCAGCTGTACGCGGAGAGGTTTTGGGCTGGATTTCTCGTATTTAGTAAGCGCTGGGCTTCATACATAACTTTTAAGCCTACCCTATATCTAACTTCACTTCCTCTACAATACAAAGACTATAATTAAACTAATGTTCAATAATATGTTTATTTTAAGTTTTAAACAATACATAAAATAATGAGCGAATTCGATCAATCCAGACATGAAACTATGGCTAAAGTAACCGACAACAACATGGTGCAATTACCACATCGCTATAATTTAAAATAAGCAATATATTCATAGCAAGCATTTACACAAAAAAGAAATTATAATGACAAAAATTAAACTTATCTCCTCCATATCCTGAGTTATTGAAAAAATATCTACCAGGAAAAACTCTAACTCTTAAAAAGGTTCCAAAGCTGTATGTCTAATAGTGTTAGTGCTACAAGACATAAACTTATCATTACGGTCTTATGGCATTGGCATTCCACTTACGTGCCGTATTTGTAAATATAATTCTACTATTATTCATTGCGACAGTGAAAGATTGTGTTAGTTATCAACAATAATAGATCTTATCAAGTCTTGTTTGGTCCATCCGCCCAGTGTGACAAAGCTCGGCTGAGGGCTGATCTTGTATCTGCTTGTCTAGAATATGTTCGTTATTACTTTGGTGAAACATTTTGTTACCTCTTTCTTATACACTTCCCAGTTTTGTTTTCCTTTCTAGTTTCCTTTGCTCCAATTTCATAATTTTACATAGACCAGGTAAAATATGAGAAGTTAACCAGTTGGATTATAAGTATTTTACTTTAACTGAATACATCAAACATTGGAAAGAAATCATAATAAGTTAGCGTTTCAAATAACTGTTATTTAATAATATTATAATTCTTTATACTTGGTGATTTTAATGAGGTTTTTATTGTATAGTTTAAACTAAGTAGTGATGAAAATGTTTTAACGAGGGCGGTACGTACTTTATGGTTTATTTTAGAAATCAACCTTCAAAGATTTAGATAAATATAAACTTCTTGAGATGACTAAGACTATTTATACAATGAAGAACTTGAATATAATCAGTGTAAAGTTTGGAAACATTACTCGAAATAATTACAACTCTAAACGAGTAGTTAGTAATACCCAATGATAAAAGTCTTTAAATAACATTTTAATTCAAATTGATCATAAAATACAGAGCGTTCCATAACAAAAATTACAGATGGCCTATATTGAGAAATAGTAACATATTTAATATTTTAAAAAGTAAGAATGATCAACGTTTAACATTTTTTTAACTAACGAATAAAAATATATTAATACAATCCATGTTAAAATCATCATATACGTCTATTGCTTTTATTCTGATTAAACCACTTGTATTTTATATTTTACTTAACGCAAAATAAAGCTCGTTCTCATTTAAACATATATAAGTTCACCTGTTTTTAATTTGAGCTCCATTCTTTCATTGAAAAGGTTCATGAAAAATACTCATTTTTAGTTAAACCCTATCCAGCTCAATTACATTTTCAATTAAAATATGGTACAAATGCGGTGTAAAAATATTTTTAGATGCATGCTATATTTTTTTTCTAACATGCAAAACAACAAATTTGCCAGATTTCGAGCAAAAAGTTTTAACGCTGAATTAACCAGATTTTGTTCGTACAAGCTTAGATCAATTATATTTTATGTTTAGACCAAATATTACCATATAAAATTTCTAGAATATTTATTATTATCCTCTAGAAATATAATTTTTCTTGTTCCTTTAGATAAACAGAGTTCTTGAAAGAGTTGTACGATGTTGGTAAATTCAACAACAATTATTCCTCGTTACCATGAAAACACAATTTTAAAACCTAATACCTTTGAAAAATTGTTTAGGACAGTTGCATTTTGAGCAATTTGGCTTCAAGTTCATACGGAGAAAGGTAGCACAGTTCATATTCATTCTTCTTCCGAGCTATGACCCTATCACCACGGCTGAGCCTCTATCGTTTTGCTGGAAAATTCTTCAAATGGATAAGTAAAAATATCACACTTTTTATTGAATACGATTCACGTAGATGCTGTCTTGCATGCATGGCTGTATACGTTGTGTGAATATTAGTGTTAGATAATTAAGCCTTAGTTTCGATTGTAGCAACTCTTGATTTTGACTTACTTACCTGTAGAACAGCAGAAGAACTCTGACCTACTTATTTACTGTATTTTATTTATATCACTGTATATTTAGCTGTATGTAATTAATGTATGGGCACCAGCCACTACTCCACATATATGTATTATCACTACCGCTGAGGCAATACAGTTGATTAAATATTTGCATAAATTAAAAACAACTAATCACTCTTCAATATAGTTATTCAATGTTCACAATAAACATTTATATGTATTTCCCCTGACGTTCTTAATTTTGGCATTTTAGACTAAACGAAAGTGTGTATATCAACGTAGACACTAAGGAAGAGAACAACGTTGCGAGTTGTAACGTAATAATAAACGTATTTAACTGTTAAATTGGTGCCACAATTGCTTGTTGCCAGAACATGTTCTAAATGTTTTCCCTTGTGATATTTACTTTTAAAAGTATTTATTCACTTTTTTATTGTTTTAAGTGGTGTACGTTCAGTACTCCAGAGCCAATTTGTATAGTTCAAGTACTCAACCTGGTTCTGAACTGTTTGGGAAAGTTTATCTTAGAAAAAAAGTTATAAGTATTGGGAGTTGTGGTGGTGATCGACATATCAAAATATCAATAGGGTTACAAAAATAATATGACATAATAATTAATGTTTTCTAAAATTATATTTCTTACACTTTACACACTAAAACTTCCCCCAGACAAGTAAAGATATTATAAATTATATTTAGACATTTTAACTAACGATTTTCTCACCCTTTTAATTGACTGACAGTGATCAAAATATTACCTAAATGTTAGTACAAAGTATAAAGATCCAGGAAAATTGTTAAGGGAAGATCCCAGCTTGATATTTTGTATCCCTTTCGATGCTGTACAGTTTTTATTCTTCCAAACGTAGCATGGTTGACAATAGATTTCTTCCAGGTCAACCAGTAAACTCATATGAACGTGCATAGGTTACCCTGCGTTGTAACTGTACTATCTGATTCAATAAAATTATACAATTTTGTAAGAGCTGCACTAGACGATTATGTTTAAAAGCATTAATCTTTGTTCTTTCCTATCTGCATTAAATCTAAATATACAAAAAATAATGGTAGAATTACATTAGTACGAGAAAACTAGCGGCTAATAGTGATCCACGACTTGGCTCCCAAGGCTCTGATGACGTACTGACACGATTACGTGCATTTACTGGTTAATGTTTTCAAATATCCTGTGATATCAGCACACATAATTTCGTTTTCCACTGCTGGAACGTAAAATAAATATTCGACCGCAAGTCGTTTCTCGTTATGTCTCCTTTGACGTCATCAGTGTATTGCCTCAGTTTTGTTTCTCCATAAATACCTCCAGGGTTTTGGTAAAGTTAGTACCGGTGTCCACTACCTGTAGTCGTGGGCTAACTTCCAACACAAAATCGGTGATAACAGGACGGAAATTAATAATGGAGGATATTATTAAGAATATGTAATAAAAATAATAATTCCATGAGGTTAGTAAATCTATGAATCCCATTGTTAGAAACTTTCTATAGAAACTAAATTATAACGGTTTCAATATTTAGTAATTTTTAACCGTTGTGAAATTAATCTTTATGAAAAGGTAAATCCAATGTTTAGCATTGGTCTTAAAGTTTTATATGTGGTGATATTTTTATAGATCTCCTATACATTTCCTTCGTGACATTTTCCGCCTGCATATTATTACATGACAGCGACATTTATGTCTGAGTTGGTTGCTGTAACGTATTTATGATGTTTGTAGACTTTATTCTGCGTATCTTTCAGGCTTGCGTATTTTATACCAGACAGCAGTTGTTTTACAAAATAGTTGTTTAACTACTATAAGTAAAAGCTAAATATTCTGAACAAACTACCTAAGTGACTGGACTTAAATCAATTAAACGGGTTAGGGACTATGTGTTTTAGTATTTCTTTAAATGTACCAAATGACTTCAATGTTTTGAAATTTTCCCAAATGATTTATCGGTTGTGATGGAGTAATGTATTTTGAGATTATGAAATAGTTTTCACGTAAATTATATGCTTCGTACTTTTATAAATATTTCTAGTGGCAAGATTTAGTTGATTCTTTACACGTTATTGAACGCATTACTTAAAGAGACGGTACAAAAGTATGAAACTTTTGCACCGGAATAATATTATAAATAGAAACGTTTATTGAATAGAGGAATTGAAATGAGGCTGTATTAAAAATCGGCGGTAATTAACAATTTTCACACATTTTTAATGTATTTTATTACAAACGTGCCGACTGATTAAAACATAACCTCGTGTATTAAGTCATTCGATAATGAAGCATTTTACTCGAGTAAAAATATACAACAAATCAAAAAGTAATTTTTCTACAATATTAAAGAAGAAAGTATTCTAAGGTAAGTCTCTCTTTATCTGTGGTATATTAAAGTTAACTGGTTGGATCGAATGATTTCTGGACTTGAACACTAACACTGAATTAAACATAAACTCATATGAAACTGGAATTTTAATTAACAGAATAATAGCTTTGCCTATCAATCAGGTGGATATATCGATAACAAATTAACCTACTGACTATCCTTAGAGTTCTATCCTTAGAGAAGCCGTTTGCGTTAAATATTAGGAATAGTTTTACTTAGTCGTTTATTCCATACTTCTATATTTTGTTATAGAAGAAACTCCAAGTGCTCAATTATACATTACCATTCTAATATTGCTTAGTGAGTTACACAAAATGTACAAAATATTGCACTCAACCCATATATTTCATTACGAAGACTTTCTCCAGAGTGTTTTAAAAAACAAAGCGAGTCGTAGTGTCGATTGCAGTACTCATTTTGGTCTGCCTTTGACGTCAGTCAATTCTTGCCTCAGTTTGTTACCGACCTCACTTATCTTTGTCACCATCATGATTTTTAGTTTCTCCATCAAGACAATGTAAATTGACAAAGCTTACTTGCGAAAAAAATTTCACCGGTAACTACAATGGCCACAACGTTTTATCAAACTATAATAGGTTGTTTTTCTTTAAATAATACTTCCATCAGACATTTGAAGAAACCTTAACCCCACTTAGTTTAAAATATAACATACATGTTAACTTTTAATTATTAAGTGCAAAAGCGAAACTTAATCCTGTGCTATCTCTAGCTCAGATCCTAAGTTCAACGTCTTAGACAACTTGGCTACCGGAACTTACATATATTCACTTTACACCACTACAATATTATATATGCTAAGTACTAGTTTAATAATTTTTCTCATTGTACTTTGATTATTAATATGACTTCATGTTTCAGCATACTATATTTCTCACCCTCAATGCGTGATGATACAGTACTGTAAGTATTTGGGAAATTTCAGGTGTAAATTTAATGCCATTCTGAAACTACAGTTTTAGTCAAATCTCAAGACCGTTATTACACTCTTTTATATGGTATTATTAAGAAGTAAGCCTACTAATTAATGTCATTTGTAATTCGAGAGTTTTGTTCTGATTATTTTCAGGTGGCTTCGGTCCTGCATTGGCTTGTCGTCCCCTCTTTGACA
>NW_025782869.1:0-32262 GCF_021130785.1 Homalodisca vitripennis | reverse complement strand
AACCAAATGTATATTATCTTTTGATAACGATAAGCCTAAATGCGAGTTAGAAGATATGTTTAAAATGTTTTGCCATAGTCATCAGTGTCTTTATGTGTGTAAATGTCCAAGTGTGGAAATAGTTGGTTCAATTAAATACTTAGGATTGTACATAAATATAGCCATCTCAAGTGGAATATATATAGTTCTTGGGGAAAAAGTTAAGACAAATAATACATTCTTTATATCATATGAGAGAATTTTGTTAATAGCCAATTTTTAAAGTATTTGTATGTTTCCTGGTTTAAAAGCATAAGATATGGTATCATACATTATGGTGGCACGTATAATACTATAATGAATCCTATAATTATGTGTCAAAGAAATGCATTGAGAACAGTTTTTGGTATTGGGCGTATGGGTAGAATAAGAAGTTTTATTAAATGATAATAATATTCTTAATTTTTCTCAGTTGTATAGTTTATGTGTATTGTGTGTATTTACAAATATTTAGATGACTATCCAATAAGACAGACATCTCGATTAATGAGAACTGCTCAATATGATCTCCTCTATGTACCAAATTGTGCAAAAGAAAAATATAGACACTAGCTTTGTTTTGCAGTGTTAGCTTTATTTAACAGATTTATTAGAGTATTTAGTAATAGTGAATTTCTTGATTGTAAACCCTAATTTAAAATGAAAGCTGTGCAGTTTATATTAAACCTTGATCAATAAATTCATAACTACTAGTACTGTATATTTTTTTGTATTATTCAAATATTGCCACAGCTCATAATTTTAAATTATCTGTGCTGTTAATGGTTACCTCTTAATAATGTAATTTAATACATAGTTCTGCTAGTTTTAGTTAACACAGTGTACATTACTGTAATTTATTTATTTATATGTATTATATTTATTAAAATTTTTATCATTTCTTGCATGTTTATCACACCAATATTATATTATATTATGCCCGTATATTATGGATATGCCTGTTAATGATTTCTGTGTTGTATTTATTATTTTTATTGTTATTTATTTATTAATTGTTGCTGTTTTTATTTATACTCAATACTGTTTACTTGTCAGTCACATTTATTGTTATATTTATTAGTATCTTTTATGTTTATTAATTATTAACAGTATATATTTATTATACATTGGTTCGCATTGTTATTGGTCTGCTATTGATGATTATAATGAAGGAGTAAATTAATTGTGGTAGTAATAGTATCGCAGAATGTACTTACATTTACAATTAACCATCCCAATGTGAAGGACTGCCAACATAAAAAACTAAAAATGTTTACTTGTCAACTGCATTCCCACATGGTACCTTGCAAGGTGTGTGTGTGTGTGTGTGTGTGTGTGTGTGTGTGTGTGTGTGTGTGTGTGTGTGTGTGTGTGTGTGTGTGTGTGTGTGTGTGTGTGTGTGTGTGTGTGTGTGTGTGTGTGTGTGTGAAATGTATTTTTCTGAATAAATGAGTTTGAACTTGAACTTTAACACACACATACACAGTGTTCAAAACAGGGTGTCATAATGAGCAATGTCTCGCTTAGCCGCTACCCTCCATTATATATTTTTTAGAAAAACATTAGTCTCTAAAACTAGTTGAAGAAACGATATTTGGCACACATATTTGAATAAATAAAAGGAACATTTAAAAAATAATTATGTTAATTTCTTTAATCTTTACTAAATGGCATCTGTTGAAAACAAATTTATCTCAAATCTGTTTTATCTCAAATAATAACAAAAAACCAGTAAAGTCATAAAACAATAACTGGACACCAACTATTTGAAAAATGTCATTAAAGTTCCAACGGTACTTGTTTCAACGAAATCCGTCAATATAGAAGCGGGCACGACAACTTTAAAGTCACGCTTGAGCAACAAACTGATACCTCTCAACTGTGACGTGTTTGGCACTCCCGACTTGTGCAAGCGTATCTTTAAAGTTTGTGACACTCCTGTGTATATGTATAAACAGATATACAGGGTGAGTGGCTCTTGGTGTGACAAAAGTTTTTGGGTTATAACGCAATGTAAATGTGATACAATGGCGGTTATAAAAAAATGTAACTCCAAAAATTAGGTCTGAAATGAATTATTTTCAGTTTTTCTAAAAAACGCGTGTTTTTGAACGTAAATCTGATATTTCTCAGCAACGTATAGACATATGTGAGCAAACTACATCATTTTTAGATTCTCCGTTAAATTTTCAATTTGAAAACGTTATCGGTTCAAACAGTAAGAAAAGAAAATTATGCTTCAGGTCGATTCAAATGGCAAAGTTGCTAAGTTTCAGAAAAACTGAAATATCATTGAACCCCATCGTTTTACCACACCCTGTACACAAGAATGTGTCAAGTGATATTAAAAACTTTGCCGTTTAATAGGCTTTAAAATGGTATGCCATATGACCGTAGTTAAGTATTCGGTTACCTAATTTTATTGGTTTGAATATTAAAAAACACGCAAGCTACAAAAAGATTAAAACAATTTAATTACAACTGTACTTAATTGTTATGTTTTATAAAACTGCTTCATAAAACAAGATATGCCATACCATTTATTTAGGTGTTTTGCCATTAAAAAAATCAGTATAGGTTAAAAGTTAAAACTGAGTAGTCATAGGACGGTATAATAAACATAATTTTTGAGCATTACTAAAGATATTTAATAATGGAACTGACCGTATTTATGTTTTTGGTTACATACTTTTATCAGTTTGAATATTTAAAAACATGCAAACTACAAAAAGATTAAAACAATTTAATTACGACTGTACTTAATTGTTATGTTTTATAAAACTGCCCCATAAAACAAGGAATTGAAGATTACAAAAAAGTAAGCAGTTTAAAATAATTTGTGGATGCTACTTACGGATTAATGGTCACATCCTTTATCAATGTTTAATTTCTTATCATATCACTTTCACCAGTATTATTGTACGTTCATTCCTTATCTTGTTTTATAAGACCAGTGTTCACAATGAATTACTTCTACCTCCAATAAACTATTTTTCTGATCAATTTAGTCAAGTGTAGGCTGCCATGGAGTTCACTACTCGAGAATACGCTGATTTGCACCTTTATTTACGGGTTTTGTGATGGAAATGTGCGTGCTGCCCAAAGAGAGTATTAAGCTCGCTACCCTGATCGCCGACTTCCCAGTCATTCTGTGTTCTCAAGACTCCATCAACGTCTTGTGGAGGGAAGTACAGTTCACAAAAGACCTAACGAAGTTCATGACAAAAGGACAAATTGTTCATGATGTAGGATTAGATTAAGTAGTTCTAAATTCAGTTCGGAATGATCCAGAAGTTAGTAGTAGACAACTTGCTAGAGACGTAGGTGTATCACAATGGAAGGTTTTGGACATTTTGCATAAGAATAAGTTCCATCCATACCATTTCACACCTGTTCAAGGTCTTGAAAGCAACTGATTATGCTCCTAGAGTACAAATCTGTCGTTGGTTGCTAAACAGAGACATAGAGCAGCATCATTTTTTTCGAAAAATCCTTTGGACCGATGAGTCATTGTTTACAAGAGCAGGAATTTTCAATTGTCATAATATGCACCACTGGGATCCACAAAACCCACACCGGACAAGGGAACAATCCTTTCAAACGCGTTTTTAGTATTAATGTTTGGTGTCGAGTCTTAGGCGACCGATTGGTTGGCCCTCACATATTTGATGGAAACTGTAAATGGAACAAACTACTTAGATTTTTTGCAATACGACCTACCTAACCTTCTAGATGGTTTGAACAAAGAGACGAGCTTATATTCCAGCAGGATGGAGCCCCCTCCACATTTTAATGCAACAGTACGTCAATGACTGACTGAAAACTATCCCGAGTGGATTGGACGTGGGGGAACTGTCGCATTACGAGGCAGAATTGGTCCGGCTGCTCAAAGGCTTCGGGAGAAACTGTCTTTTAAAATGACCGTAGGAGCAATGAGGAAGCGAGCAAGAGCATGTGTGAGAAAAGAAGGTCGCCATTTTGAGAATGAACTACAATGATTTTACTTTTAATGTTTTGTTTTCATGAGGTATTCTAATTTTTACTTACCTTATTGATAATTGATTAAAGTTCCATTATTAAATATCTTTAGTAATGCTCAAAAATTATGTTTATTATACCGTCCTATGACTACTCAGTTTTAACTTTTAACCTATACTGATTTTTTTAATGGCAAAACACCTAAACAAATGGTATGGCATATCTTGTTTTACGAGGCAGTTTTATAAAACATAACAATTAAGTACAGTTGTAATTAAATTGTTTTAATCTTTTTGTAGCTTGCGTGTTTTTTAATATTCAAACCAATAAAATTAGGTAACCGAATACTTAACTACGGTCATATGGCATACCATTTTAAAGCCTATTAAACGGCAAAGTTTTTAATATCACTTGACACATTCTTGTGTACAGGGTGTGGTAAAACGATGGGGTTCAATTATATTTCAGTTTTTCTGAAACTTAGCAACTTTGCCATTTGAATCGACCTGAAGCATAATTTTCTTTTCTTACTGTTTGAACCGATAACGTTTTCAAATTGAAAATTTAACGGAGAATCTAAAAATGATGTAGTTTGCTCACATATGTCTATACGTTGCTGAGAAATATCAGATTTACGTTCAAAAACACGCGTTTTTTAGAAAAAACTGAAAATAATTCATTTCAGACCTAATTTTTGGAGTTACATTTTTTTATAACCGCCATTGTATTACATTTACATTGCGTTATAACCCAAAAAATTTTGTCACACCAAGAGCCACTCACCCTGTATATATATATATATATATATATATATATATATATATATATATATATATATATATATCTGCAGGATATCTCAAGAATGAAATGAGCTATATATAGTGAAGCATGTTACGCAACACATGGTGTAGCATACTCCTACTTTGTAGCCTTCATTATAAATAAATCCTTCTAGGCAGGTAGGTAATAAAATCCACTTTGAAATTTGGAAAATTATCATGTTCCAGTATAATAATTAACTTTTACATTTCTTATGGAACACCATGAATTATGTGCTGTATTTGGGTCAATACACATGTTTTTATTATTTTTTCCTACAACGTCGCCTGTTTTAAGATCATATACCCTTAAAAACCAGAACATTTAATGATTACTATGTTTTTTTTTTTTTTTTTTCAAAAAAAGTTTAATATTAACTCTCTTATGCCTGAGATTACTGTGACTATAATGAATAAAAAAAGTTAATACGCCATACCAAGGAGCCCTATATAAAAACCAGCAGGATGGTGTTGGTTAATGAACCAATTGTCAAAACTCAATAAGAAATACACATTTTTAAAAGAATACCAACAGCAAATGTGTTATCTTATTAATAAAGCACATTCAATATTACTCAAATGGCCACCATCCATAGAGATAACACACGAATTATTTAAAGACATAACATAACTCATAGCTTTATTCAAGATTTAGTTATAGGCTCTGTTATGGACATCCCTGATTTTATTGTGAACTTCTGATGTATTAGGGATTGCAAGGGTTTGTAAAACTCATCTCTTTAAGAACCCTGAAGAAAAGTTCCAAACGAGTTAAGCTTAGGAACTTTGGTAGTCATGTTAGTATATACCATTTATACCTGGGTTTTTACAAGGAAGTAGGTACCCAAGAACTCTGAAATTAGTTCATTGTTGAGCAGTGCCGCATATAGAAAATTATTTCGGAGGGGGTTGACACAGGGGGTGGTATAGAAGATATAAAATACTTTCCAAAAACAGGAGGTTGTGAAACTTCTCCCTGGAAATTGCTGAGCTTTAAGACTCATAAATATATTGTAGCTTAAAATATAATACTGGTGCAATTTTAATGTCCGTCTTTCAAAGTTTTGGAGGGCTTGAGCCCCTCTTTCTATATACCCATGCTAGTGAGTGCTAACACATTCATTATCTTATTGTTAAAAATTGAGTTTCAAAGTATAAGAGTACATCTAATTGAGCTCAACAAAATATTCTCTAGAAATTATAAATACAAAAATGAAAAATATGCTTGGTAAAATATGTACAGGTAATCTGTTACTTACTAAAACACCTCAAAAATTGACAGTAAAACTAGCCTGATTATATTCTCCATTCACGGTTAGCAAATTCTCTGCAGCCCACCAATGATTGTATTTCTGTACCCTGTTTGAATAGTATTTGTCCGTATAAAATAAATTAAAATTCAAAACTATTATTCCATTTTCAATGTGATGTTCAAAATACAGTTGCTTATGAAATAGACATTCCATCTAGTTATGCTATATTTGTAATAATGGACCAGAAGCTGATCATTTAGAGAGTACATTACACCATTAAGATTTTAAATTTTAGCTTTTCTCCCAAAATGTTGTATATGTAGCAACTTCAAATTGTAAAAATGGCAATATCCATCTTGTAATCCATTGTGTAGGAAAATATTACAATTTAAATCCAAGGCCATTAACTTAAAGCAATCCTTTTGTTCTTAAACTAACCTTTGGACATTAAAAATGTTTTACTTTATATTTTGGTTTTAATAATAAACAACCATCACCACTTATTGAAATAATTTTAATTTAATACTAATTTAAGATTGCTATATCAATATATATAATTTCAATGAACATTGAATCACAAAAAGTACTTGCTCCGCCGGGAGTCGAACCCGGATCTCTCACTTGCCGGGTGAATGTGCTACCATTACACCACAGAGGGCTTACTTTTTCCGATTCAATTATTTTGTATTTGGTCGTATCGTCCAGGGGGTCCGGACCCTCTCCCACCCCCCCAAATTTTAAGACATATTAAAAAATAAAGCATGGAGCAGGAGAAAAAAGAGAGTTATCATTACTCTTATCTACAAACATTAAATTGATTGATTTAATTTATTAAAGTGACCGTTGTTAAAAATATAATTGTCCTTTCGTTTAAATCATAAAGTATCAAACGATACTTTTGGGCTCGGCCTTTCGGATAGTGTAGTGTAATCACGGTATTTATATAGTGCGCGGTCACGTGACGTCGCAAAGTAACCTGAACCGTAACACGGCGAACAGTTTAAATTAGCGACCACTTCGTTCAAATTCGTCTTGGGGACGTAAAAGGACTGCTTAGAATTAAGTTACGACGTTGATTTTAGGTGTCATTAAACTGTAGACGTGTATATAACTATCGAAAAAATGTAAAAATCACTTTCGTCGGAAAATACACTTAAAAAACTCTACTGGAACGTCAACTA
Organism: Homalodisca vitripennis; assembly: GCF_021130785.1. NCBI lineage: Eukaryota > Metazoa > Arthropoda > Insecta > Hemiptera > Cicadellidae > Homalodisca > Homalodisca vitripennis. Next base: position 25,014 of record NW_025782869.1, on the reverse strand, counting down.
ATTTTTACTTCAGTGATTGAGGTAAATGTGGTGTTTTCGACTGAGTTAGGACGACGATTTTTGTTATTATTAAACTGTGCAATGTATCTATATAATTATCGAGAAAAAAATCACTTCCGGTCGGTAAATACCGAAGAAAAGCTCTCTACAGATTCAAGTTATGACGATTTTGGATTTCACTGGTTGAGTGGTTGAGGTAAAAGTGGTACTTATAATTATGTTAGTACGTTTATTTTAGGTATTAATTCAACGTTGACTAATCCAAACCAGTGAAATCCAAAATTGTCAAAACTTGAATCTGTAGAGAGCTTTTCTTCGATATTTACCGACCGAAAGTGATTTTTTTCTCGATAATTATATAGGTAGTCGAGTACAGTTTAATGATAACAAAAATCGTCATACTAACTAAATCAAAAATACTACGTTTACCTCAATAACTGAAGTCCGAAGTAGTTGAAGTCATTAGAGTTTTTCAGGTGTATTTTGTTTCCGACCGAAAGTGATTTTTTTCCGATAATTATATACTCATCTACAGTATAATAATCAAAAAAATTGCCATTATAACTCATTCATAAATACCTCAATCACTGAAATCCAAAGTAGCCGAACTTCTAATCAGTAGTTTCTCCGGTGCATTCTCCGACCGTTAGTTTGATCTGGACCCGAGCAACACTCGAAAATTGCCCTCTTTTTCCTAAGGCTTTTCGGTCGTCAGTGGCCCAATGTCCCCGAAGGGGTATTTCATTTTCTCCACAGAATATAGTTGTGTCAATTATACGCATTATTATATTTCTTATCCAGTGAATCCAACATCACTTTGGCGCCTTCTATTCGGCCAGAATTGAACTTCGTAAAGTTTCTGTAGCTATACAAGAAAATTTGTGGTACTAGAGTTGCTGTGAGAGTTGAATTTGCCTATTACATCTTTCCACTTTCTATAAGGCGTAGTTACTAAAGCTCCATATTTTTGGTATTTACATTTTACCAGTGAACTCATTGGCAAATAACACACAACACGTCCCCCGGATCCTCCGTTTCGGAGCCAAATTTTTGGACCCCCCCCCCCCCCCCCGAACGAAATTTCTGGCTACGCTACTGGACTAGCACTAAACATATGGTTCTCGTTGATCACCCCTTCTAGTCTATTAAGGAATTCACTCAAGGAGCTATGACACAAACTGAACATTAAGTTTGAATCTCAAAAATGTACTTTATACATAACTAAGGCACTAGAATTGTTATCAATAGATATGTGAATAAAGAACATTGTGTATTTGTTTAAATATTTCCTAATCTTAAAACAATTTAAGGCCAGTTATTTTAAAATCTAAATAAATAAACTTTAAACTTTAAATGAGGAATCACAAATAATTCTTTTTTATTGGGAAAAGAGCAGACACAAATGCACAAAATGTTGTTATTTATATTTTTTCCAATGAGAGGTAACAAGATGGTAACCACTTCAAAATGTTGTATTGTTCCCTCCCCTGTTTATAAAAAAAAGTAAAAAACAAAAACATAGTAATAATAAAATTCAGAAACTTAGTTTGGATAGTAATAATAGTTCTTAACTTTCATTTGGAATAAAACTCCCATTTTCAGCTCAGATGTATTTTGTAAAGAAACAACATATAAGACATTTTTTCACATGGAAAAATGCTTTAGTTTTTATTTTATATTTCATTTTCTTGTTGTTTTATTTATGGATCACAACACTCAATATGAAGAGGTAACAGTTTAAATTATTTGTTTCCATCTATACTTCTACAATTTTTAAGAAAAACCTAAAGTTTGTTTGTTTTTCTTTTCTTGAAATTGTGGACATTCTTGTGGTCCCTGTGATGAATATAAAATCATATTCTCATTTTCTAAAATCCCTCCGGCCACGCCGCACTGGTCTTTGAAGTAGCGAAACATATTCTCATCTTAATTTTTAAAATTAGGAAATGTTGATTGCAAAAGCCTGTCAAATGTAATTAACTGTTCTGTGGAAACATTGTTTTATGACAGTTCAACCATATGTTTAATTAATTTAAACACTGTTTTCAATTTGTTTACATTTACAATTTGTAAATTGTCTAAGGAATAACCATTAGTTTTCATGCCGTGTTTAGATTTTAACGAATAGATAAGTAAGTACTCAACCCTAGAAATCTACTTAGAAAATGTCCTGAAACATGAGATGGCCAGAAATTGACTCCGAAGACTTCCTTTGAAGCAGTCGGCAAGAACTATGCTAGATGAAAGTTTGCTGGATTGTACTTTTGAACTAATGTACAAATCCCAGCTCTAAGTGTTCTAAAATTTTAAAAATATAAGTGCATATTATAAAGAAACAAACATGTAAATAGTGTTACTGTTAATGTAGCTACTTTTAACTGTAAACTTTTAGTGAGTATTTAGAATTAGATATAAAAGACTAAAAGAATAATTATGAGCAAGGGCGGTTGTAAGAGGATTTAAATAATAGGTATTTAACTTTTACTACAAAATTGAAGAATATTGTAAAACCTATTTTAGTTATCTTTTAACAGAAGTAGTATATATACACGCATGTGTGTGTGTGTGTGTGTGTGTGTGTGTGTGTGTGTGTGTGTGTGTGTGTGTGTGTGTGTGTGTGTGTGTTTTGATCGGGAAGAAGGAAAAATCAACTATGGAACAAACAATACAGAGACCGGAGTAAATTACAATGGCTCTCTCTGGGTAATTGCTAGTACAAAATAAAAACACTAGCTACTTAATTTCTACTTTGTAGGTCTAAGTAGTAGTATGGTGTGGTACACAAACCTGAATATAGCAGATGAACACCTAGTAAGGAGGCTTGACAGCTGCAGCTGCTCTCTACGAAAGGACTGTACCAATTGAACTGGAGGTCAAAACAATTCAACAATTTTATTGATGAAGACAAACTGTATAAGTGAAGAACACTTTATTCATAGATTCCTGTACATTCGGTAAACCCTTATATCATAAGTCATTATATTATTTTAATATTGCGGTTGAGTACAACTATAGATATTATTTTGCAACTGACATCTGGTGCTCACAACTTATTATTAATTATTACTAATAAACATTATACTACATTGACTCTTTTGTTAGAATATAATAGTCCTTCTGGCTCAGTCAGAAGAAGTAGGTAAATATTGTGTAAACTTAAATAATATTAATAATGAAACTTTATAATTTCATGACATTTACATGTGTGCATCTCAGAAACCATTCGAGATACTAGATGTTTATATAACTTTTCCAATTGATCTGGGTCAAAAATAACAAAGCAGAGAATTTTTTAGTTTTAAAAGCAGCCATACTGGAAAAAACTGGTACATCAAGCTGACCAATGACTTCAGCCAAGATATATATAAGATACATTTTTGTACCGGGTTTGAACTTCTTTCAACTTTTCTTTCTATGGTTCTCTGTGATGTACATGTACTTGATATCTTGAATACCGTTTTGTATACAAAGCAATTTTTTGATTACTAAGTTTTGTAGGCAGAATTTTATTTTTATTTTTTCGGAAGATAGATAAATAACGGACTTGCATTATTTTAAAGTTTGAATGGCGTAATATTGCAACGAACTCGCGTGGCGAGCTGGTCAATGATCTTAGCAAAAAAACGCATTAGATACATTTTCAGTAAATTCTACTATGAGGGCAATTGCAATAGGCTTATTTTATATACAAAATATACATAATAAAGTAAATTTAATAATTACATAAAGAAATCAAATGTTGATATGAATGTCATCAAAACAGTTACATATATCTATACAGCTACACGCCGTGTGTGTGTATATATATAAATATATATATATATATATATATATATATATATATATATATATTGTAAGATTTTTTACTTTAGTAAATTTTGTTTGCTGTATTGTTATTTTTTATTATACCTTTTGAAAACGGCAAAGCCGAAATATTAAAGGAGATTTACATCAAGAAGTCTAATAATTGTTTTATATATATATATATATATATATATATATATATATATATATATATATGTAGATAATAATATGGGGTTTCTAGACCACTTTCGGAGCCAACCGAAAAGCAATGTAAAATCTTGTTCAATGTACCATAAAGGAAGCTGAGAAACAACACAGCAAACCTCAATGAAAAATTAACCGAATCTACATCCGTTCGTCTCCAAAAGCAATCTAGAAACCCCATATTACTATCTACTGTGAACCATAAACGAATCTGTAAACCACGAATGAAAAATAACCGAATCTATAGCTGTTTGCTTCTACTTTCTTAAGCTGTTTTAATGTAAAATCTCCTTAGAATCAGTGTAAAATATATTGGAAATGTTGTCAAATCTGCTACGAATAAACGAAGAATCTTCGAAATCTTAATAAAATTTAATCAATTTAAAAGTTTTTTTACTAAAAACATACTTTAATAAAAAATTGTTTCTGCTAAATGGCAAACATGAACTCACCAAGCTCTCTAAAATTTCTAGCGTTTAAACAGTGCAACAAAGATGAATTCAACGAATTACCAAAACATTTTATAGAACAGTTGATACCGTCTTCGATACTTTCCGATACAGAATTCATTGAACTTGTAAATTCTTTTGCAGAAAGAACGAATGATGGAGGGCTGTTTTTTCATCATAAAGCACGAAATGTATTGGATTGTTTATTTAACTTAATTACGAAAGATATTAAAAAGAAATTAAAAAAGAAACAAACAGAGAGTTTTCATCGATATTTTATGGTATTTTTTAAATATTGTACGTTTTTCTATTATAATCAAGACTTAATTGTTGAATTCCTTAGGATTTTTTGTGAGAATCAAGATTTATCAACAAACTTCATTAAAGAGCACTATCAGATTTTTCTTATAAAATATCACTATATTTTGCGTGAAACAAAAGGTATTACTATAGATAATATTCCATGTGATTCTGAAGAAGAGAGACACAAACTATGGTTATCAAAAGAGTACTACGAAGTGGGGAACTAATGATAATCTTCTATTCTACAAAATTGATAGTAACACAATCTTTATCTTTAATAGTCTTCTTTCCAGTAACAACCAAGTGTAATTTATCATTTTTATTCAATTCTTTAATCTTTTTTTCATCCAAAACAGTCAAAAGTCTGTTCGGTAAGTGTACTTTATAATCTTCCAACTCGGCAGTTATTGTAAACACGAATTTATCTTTTATTTTCTCCAAATTCATCATTTTATACTTCTTATTTTCTTCTAATTCATTCAACTTCTTATATTCTTTAAACTTGAATTCACCAACCGCGTTCAACTTTTTCAAGAACTCCATTTAGATAGAAAGAATTTAAAGACGGAAAAAATTAAATTTGCTAACAATCACTCGAGAAGTCGAGGGAATTTCCAACATCTTCATTGTTTGACGAGGTTCATTATTTATCAAAATTTCCAAGTGTACTATAAAATCATCGAGGATTTCTGGCTTAAAATCGTAGACAAATTCAACATCCAGATAATGAAAAAATACAGGTAATATCTTTTCATAATAAACGTGTGTATCGATACCCACAAACCTAATGTATTCTTTGAAAAGGAAAATAATTTTGTCAATGGTTCTAAGAGATAAGTAAAAATTTTTATTTTGTTTTCTAAATTCTGTAACAAATTGTGTTTGCTTCTTGTCTCCATATTGTAATTTTCTAAGCAGGTTATTCAAATGTGTTAATTTATTTCGAAATTTCTTAGGTTTAGGTCTTTCGTACAAAATTAAATTACAACCTCTACAAACTAAATATCTTTTATCAATAATTTCTCCTCTATTATAACACTTGTAACAGTTGGCATTATACTCTTCCATTTAAACAAAAAGATTTTTTGTTGTAAATGGAGATTATGGAACTAACTCTGCCGAGATATAAATTTTTCAGCGCAAATATTTGTGTTTACGTTTCTACAACAGAGATAAAAAGAAATGATTTTATTTTATTATTCAACTATTTAGGATATTTTGTCTATGATTACAAAGATTATTCCGGAAGAAATCGAGTTTTTCATCAGCGAAAGAGTATATTTTTGAAGTTTTAGAAGGAATGAAAGAGAATAATATGAACATCATCAATTATTGTTAAAGACAAAATGAATGATTGTGTCTTTGGTGTAGTGTTGTTAGTGTGCGTGTTTACGCTATGGGGAATCACATCACATTCAACTTCTACGGTGTCTATTGTTTAGAGACTTGGCCCTGCACTGCTACTGTCCAACCAAGTTAATGGCTAGGAGCTGTAATTCGGGTCTTAGACTCTGGATTTTTTTTGTTCCCAAAGTCTCAATTTTCTTTGGTAAATACTGTGTAGAAGTTGATGGAGAGATACAATTAGGGAATTTGTGTCGGGTGTTTTGTAAGTGTAATGTTGTATTAATGAACGATGTGAATGATGAATGTAATGAACGAATTAAGGAAGAGAAGGAATTAAGGAATGAAGTGGAAAGGTGAGGAAGCCACAGTTGTCATTACTCGGCTTGTTCTATAGTCATTATGGCCACTCGTGTAAAGACTTGTCCCCAACCACTGATCGACAACCATGTCTTCCTCAATAAAAAGCGCGCCTGAAGCTCTAGGATTTGAACGCAGAACCTCAGGCTTAGAAGGCAAGCGTCTTACCAACTGAGCTACGGAGAGTCTCGAAGTCTTTAAGCAAAATCTCTGCTATATAAGTTGTTCAACTAGGAGTGCTAGTTTACAAGTTTATTAATAATTTTATATTTCAAAAACCACTCAAACCGATTTTAATGAAATTTGGTACACATATAGTAAATACTTAACTCTTTCGACTTAACTTATCCATAAGGGTGAAATCATCCCCTATTTCTTAATATTCATTAAAAATAAAAAAAAATATCAGAAAAATCTGAAACTTCAAAAACAAGCGAGTTCAACTTAAAATTTCATGAAAATAACAAAATTTTCAAAATCTACCCCAATCATCCCTTATCTTTAAACTCTTATATCTCGAGAACTATTGGAGCTTTTTTGATGAAATTTGGTATATAGGATCAGTAAATATTAAAGTATTTTTTAAAATCACCACTTCCGGTCCATGACCTTGAAATAGTTTTTTCCTAATATCATCCCTATTTTTCAAAATTTTTTAATGCAATTTAAAATGTATACTTTTATCAATGTCTTTAACAATTCTGTAAAGTTTTAAAATTATCCGATGAATAATAGTGAAAATAACGCGATTTTTACTGAATTTCTCTAAAATCGTTCTTAATCACATCATAGGCTACAAATTTCTCAGAAACCACAACAACATAACAAATCGCGTTAATAACAGCATTTTGAAAATCCATATTGATAATTATATCGTTCTTTGAACCAGAAATATTTGTCAAACTCTTTGTTGTATCAATGACATAAATAGGTCTATTCGCTAAAAATTCCTTAGGATTGTAATACATTTCCTTATTATTACAGTAAACTTTCTTAAAATCTTGATACATCTGATACATGATTCTGAAAAGACCTCCTGAAATGTTTAAATTTTGTAATTCATCTGGATAATAAGAACCGTTCAATTTTACTCTGATATTTTTCACATTCAAACTGTCAAACTTTGATGGATCTTTCACTTGATTATTCTGTCTATCTGTTTGAAAACCAATGATAACGAACTTGGGATTGAAAATATTTCTAATATCAAACGAATAAGTTGTTCCAGTAATACCTTTTTGTTCAATACATTGCCAATCTAGAAAATTAAACATAATGTTTTGACTTTTTGTAATTTCATCAATCAACCTAATTTTACTCGTGGTTTTATAATCAATCATTGGAACTCTAATAAAAAAATCTGTAATTGTTATTTTTCCATCAACAGGCATAACATTTCCAGTTGTAGTCTTCAGAATCACATCATCGTCTTCTGCTCTTATGAAACTTAGATAAAATCCTCCTTTATAGATCGGAATATTAACATTTTCAAAAAATCCAAATCCAAAATGAGATAAATTTCCAACTGCTTCAAAAACACCAAATTTAAAATCTGATTCAAAGCCATTAGAAGTTTGAGAAATAACATCACTTTTTGAATAACAAATGGTTCCTTTAATAGTGCTTAATTGGCCACAGTTTTCAACTTCTTCTATCAATTTATTGTGTTTTCTTACTTCAATCTTAGAAAATAAAAACGGTATAAAATTATCGATTAATCTAACATTATCAGTTCCAAGATATGCTTGACCATCTTGTTTTGTTAAAGTTCCAGAAATATAAAACTGGAAGTTAGACGAGCAAAAATTATCTCCAAAATCAATATTAAATACAGTTCTTTTATTCGGTTCATTCAAATGTTCTTTACTAATTGGATAGAAATTTTTAAACTCCGCCCTTTCATTATCGCCTGAATACTTTTTGTAGTCCACCATTTAATAAGAGAAAATTTCAAAATTCTTTTCGAAAATATTAAACATCATGTATAAGTCGATAAGAAAAGATTTTAGTCATTTTTAATTATCTACTTCGTCATATTCAGGATTCTCTTCCTTAAATTTTGCAATTTCGGCCACATATTTCAATAAAATCTGCACAGGATAGTAACCACTATCTATAATATTATTCCAATCAACTGTATCTTTATTTTCATCCAAAAACTTTATACTCAAGTGTTGATAGAGACAAAGAACAGACATATGATCTTTTAATTGATAATGTATATTTTCTTGAATGAACTCTGATGATAAAGTTTGATATTTAGCAATGTTATACCAATTCAATTTGTTTACGTATAATCTCATCATATCTTCGGATAATTCATATTTTTGAGAAATATCATCCCAATGTTCTTTTTTCAAATCTCTTTCGTGTTGCATTATAAAAAGATCGAAAACACTGTAATGTCCCGCCATCTCTATTTATTAGGAAAAAATTTCAAAATCAAGTTTTTATAAATTGGCTCTTTTTAGCGTTACATTCAGCACATTTTCCAGAAACTCTTTTAACTCCATTGATATTTGCATAGTATTTTATATCATTTGTTGCAGTTTTTGCCTTACACCTCACACAATATATGAGCGCCATTTATAAAGGAATAATTTAAAATGAATCATCATAACCGCCTAATCTATTAAATCTGTTATCAATGTTTTCAAAAGATTTATTAACATCTTCTTTAAATGTATTAAAGTTTTCTTCTAGTTTATTTACTTTATCAAGTAATTCACCAACATCGTCTTCTGATCTTCTATTTCTGGCTTCTAACTTTTCATAGACTTCTGTTGTAAAATCTTTAACATGCTGTTTATGATTCTCGTAATTTTTGTTTAGTTCATTAAACATTTTAATATGATCTTCTAATTTAATCATTACAACAACATCAAACAGATAAATTCCCTTACTAACGCTGCTAAGTCTTTTTCCTTTAAAATCTAAGGCATTTTTAACATTCGGATCATGTAAATCAACAACATCGATATTTTCTGATAATTTTAGAGGTTTTAAAATTTGTTCTTTAACGACAACATCATGTTTGTCAATACCAGGTCGAACACCGACAATTCTTTTTTTATTAGCCAAACTAACATAATTCTTTTCAACTTTGATCGCTTCAGTAATTTTATCAGCTTTTTCGATATGAGACATTAAATTGGTAAATATTTTTTTTTGCGCCATCTTCAAATTCTTTTTTCAATGTTTTTATTTTATCAGCAACTTCACTTGAACTTATGAAATTTGCAAGTTTGTTATCATATTCTGCTTTAAAATCTTCAATCTCGACAGCAAACATAGGCATATCTGAATCTGGAAGGTTTTGTAATAAATTTTCTAACTTGTTATCAAACTCATTTCTCAAACTATCAAAATTCAAACTATTATCTACATTTTGAATACTTTCTGTTTTAATTTGTGTACCAAATACGTCAAAAATATTTTGTGAATCCATATTTATTAAGTAATAATTTGTTAACGACTTCTTTAAAATCTTTACCATCACTCAGTTCATTCAAAACAAAAACACATAAATGACCACAAATTGGTGGATCTCTATAATCTTGAATCTGAGAATCATTGTAGTGGACGCTTGATTTTTTTAAATATTGGATCAATTCTATAGGTGGTTTGTCCTCAATTCTTCCATACGAATCAAAATAACATGCATTCTTATCATTTTTATAATAACAAACCCAATGCGTTCCACTTCCCATAATCGAGTCTAAATTCACAATTCCACACTCAAATTTCTTAACTTTTTCAGGTAATGTATCTCTCATGAAGATTCCTCTAAAATGTTTAATATTTTTGCAGATTTCTTCCAATTCCCCGAATGTTAAAAGTTTGATTTCAATTTTTTTTTTTAATGTTTGATTTCACGTAATTCAAAGTTTTTTCATCTAATCCAGATCCTGTAACATCTTCCAACTCTTTATCTAACCAATTTAAAATGTTTCGAACAATAGGAATCACGTCTTTTTTAACGATTGGAGCAGCTTTACGAACATAAGGAACAACATTTTTAACAACTGGAATATTTTCTCCAAAATCTAATAAATCTTTCAAGAGTCCAAAAATTTGCCATTTTTAAGTTCTTTCAACTGATTATAAGAAAATTCTATTCTGGTTCCTTTATTTTTTTTTCTTATGTTTTTCGAGTTTATTGTATTGTCTATTTATTAAAAATATCTTATCTTCGCCATTTTTTAGTTGATCTATTTTAAATTGAATACTAACAGGTATTTTCTTCTTAAAAGCGGATTTTATTTTTTCTTTCTGATTTTTGCTGAAATTTACGTTCACCTCCATTTATATAGTTAAAATTTCAAGTTCTCTTCGATTCCCATTCCTAGTTTTCTCTTCAAAAACATTGCTCCAGCTGTTGAAAGCGCAACAAATCTTTCACCTAAACTAGCATCTTTTGATAAAAATCTATCCATTGCCTTATCTTGCAAAACTTTATCTGCAATATGCCTAGAATTTGTGTCTCTATGTTTTGCATAAAAAATATCGTGTTCCATAGCAGCTTGATCTAATTTATTTATACCAGGATCTCCTCTTTTTAGTCTTTTTTCGAGTTTTGTGCCAGGCCCCAGATACTGATAAGTTGGTACGTGTAATTCAAAAGGTAAATTGTTGATAAAATCACTCAAAAGTCCGCTACCTTCAATCATAGATGAACTTATTGCTGGCAAAATTCGTTTTAAATATTTAAATCCATCAGGTTTTTCAATCATTTCATCAAGTTTGTTCGAAATAAAATCTTTAATCGCTTTCTTTTCGTTCAAAAAGTTGTTGTTTCCAGCCTTTTCTTGAGCATAAATATAATTAATAATCCCATCGAGTTTTGTCAAATCGTCGATATATCTGTATTCAATCTTATTATCACTGTATTTTCTTACACCTGATCCTTCGATTCGTTTTTCCCAAATTGGTTTAATTAATTTCATATATTTTTTACCTCTACTTGACTTAGGCTTCTTAGTAGATTGATCATTATTTTTGTAAATTGAGTCAGATTCCCATAAAATTTCTGTATACTTTTTCAAATCTTCTTCAGAATATAAATTATCTTTTAGAGCGTCATTGTCTATTAATAATCTCCATAAACCTTGAGTTCCTTCATATGTTTTTTCATTAATAATAATATCATTATGCTCAAAATTCACGGGCAAATTTCCAATCATAAAACTTTTCTTTTTTTATCCCGATACAAACCAAATTTATTATCGTTTGCTCTAGGAAGGAATTTTTTACCAATTTCACCAATTATTATATCCGTTGTCCCAGGACTTATTGGTTCAACTATTGTAGAACCTTCAATGATTCGGGGTCTAAATGGTGTAGAAGATGGTGATTTTGGCAATTCAAATTCTTCTACTTCAGATTCTGGAATTGAAATATCGGCAAATTGTCGTACAACTGGAACCAAATTCATCAAATTTTGATTATCACTTAAAACGTTTTCAATTTTACCCTCAAAATTTTTTATTGCAGAAGTTACTGGTTGATTAATTTTTTGAAGAAATTCTTTTTCTTTTTCATCAATTCTAATCTCTTCTTTAAATTCTTTGATTAATTTCTTTTCGATTTGATCAAGTTTTTTTGCTTCTTCAGAAGTTACGTTCACCATTTAATTAGAAAAATTTTGAAACGTGGAACGTAAAACGTGAACGTGGAACGTAAACGTGGAACGTAAAAACGTGAACGTGGAACGTAAAAACGTGAACGTGGAACGTGAAAACGTACGAGATTATTACACGTTTATACTAGAAAATTTATTCAAATATTTACCATTTTTAGGCTTCAAAGTTAGATTAATAGTTAAAAATCCATAGTCTTCTTTCCAAATTTTATCACATAATTCATTAAAGTGGTTAAAAACTCATATCAGATCCCACATAATTGCTGTGGGAAATACTTCTTTAATAACGTCCTGATTTTCCAAAATACAATCATCAAAAACGACACATTCACTGCGGGTGCCTCCGATCGGAGGCCTGGAGGCCTCTCGTCGGGTGCGTCCGCTTCCGATCGGAGGCATTCGGCAATAGCATGTTTCAATAGTCATTGTTCCCTCAGAGGTTGTGTGAGCCAGTTGTTTCGTTGTTAGCTTGTAGTTGACATGCGTATTGTTCTTTGTTTAGGCTGGTTGAGATAACTGATGATGCACAGTGTATATATTTAGTGTATTAGTTTCTGTTATTTGTGATCATGGAACGAGTAGAACGAAGTAGTGAAATAGACCGAATGCTATTAGACAGTGGTGACGATATTGACTATTCTAGTGAGTCAGAAGCTTCGGATAACTTGGACACCCCGATCCGCCATGACAGTGACCTCGACGAAGCCCAACAATATGCCGCGTCTGACCAGGAGGACGACACCATCAATGACATTAATCCCGGTGATGTAGTATACGATCCACAGTGGCAACCCCGAACTGCAGGTTTGAAATATATACCTTTTACAAAGGAAAATAAAATACTAGTTCCATTTCCTGAAGATAATACACCTTTTGGTTGGTGGGATTATTTATTAGATGATGATTTTTTTACAAACAATAGTTGACAAAACAAATGCGTATGCTTGGGAAGTATTTTTTTCAGACAGTTTACAACCTAATTCCAGAATAAACAAGTGGTCAGACCTCACTGTGGCTGAGTTAAAAATATTTATAGGTTTGGTTTTTCACATGGGAACTGTCCGACTCAATAGGATAAATGACTATTGGAAAACTGATAAAATGTTCAATTTCCAATACGTAAGAGAACAAATGTCCAGAGATAGATTTTTATTAATTTTTAGATGTCTCCATTTCTCAGACAATAAACAACAAACTGATGACAGACTATCAAAAATCCGGGTTCTAATAGATTATTTCAATAATAAAATGAAACAAGTTTATTACCCTGGCTGTGAACTTTCCCTAGACGAAGGTACTGTGCTATGGAGAGGCCGTCTACTTTTCAGACAGTATATTTCTGGAAAGCGTCATAAGTACGGCATCAAAGTGTACTCTTTATGTGAGCCTGATGGCCTTTGTTTAGCATTTACGGTCTATTCTGGGAAAGGGGGAGAGCTTAGTGGCAAAGGGCATGCCGGAAAAGTTGTGATGCACCTTATGGAGGGAAAATTAGGGGTTGGCCACATTTTATATATGGACAACTATTATAACAGTTTTTCCACTGGCTTCTGAGCTTCTTTTTCATAATACCTACTGCACAGGAACATTATTGACAAATAGAAGACATCTCCCTGCAGAAGTAGTAGGAGCTAAACTGAAAAAAGGAGAAAAAATAGAGCGTTACGCAGACGGCGTAATGGTAGGAAAATGGCGTGATAAACGCAACGTATTGTATATTTCTACCAGATTCGAAAATGATTGGGCAATGTCTAATAATAGGTATGGTGAACCACGACAAAAGCCATTGCCCATTGTGTATTACAATGCTCACATGAAAGGTGTTGATAGACATGACCAGCTAATGAGCTATTACCCTTGTGAGCACAAAAGCCTACGATGGTACAAGAAAATGTTTATTCATTTTCTACAAATGGTCATGATAAACAGTTTCAAATTGTATCTTGTAGCAAGTCCCAGAAAAAAAACAAATTTGTATTCCTTCAGAATTGCAGTCATTGAAAGATTGCTGACAACAAATGTTGCTACACCACCACTTCGCCCCCGACAAGCTCTTACTGTCAGACATGTGCTATCAAAAACTGAAAGAAGAGACACACAAGGAACTAGGTTCTTGAGAAAGAGGTGCAGGCAGTGTGCAAAGGACAAGAAAAAAACAATGACTGTATATATCTGTGCTCAGTGTCCTGGAGAGCCAGGATTATGTGCCTTGGCTTGCTTCGATAAGTGGCATACCCCGTGAAGAACTAAACCAGTTCATGAACATGGAGATATGTAAATAGTAATTTTGTATTTAGGTTAGTGACATTTTATTCTAAGATTACTTAAACAATAGTGAATATATATCGTGTTTCACGTGTCATTGAGGGTAAGCATCCTATAGGAGGCCTATGGATTTATGTACCATGTGCGGAACGCCTCCGATCGGAGGCACATGAAGAATAGTGCGATGTGCGGACGCCTCCGATAGGAGGCAAAAACTTAACGTCACCGGCGCCGCCATTTTGTTGCCGGAGAATTATTTCCATGCTGTTTCTGGATTCTAATGACAACAAGGTATGATAATTTGTAACAAAATATTTTAGCATAGTGCATGAGTTTTATATTATTTTTCAGCAGTGAATGTGTTAACGAATTGGGTTTACATTCGCTTAACGGAACTATGTCCTCAGAAGCATTATAAAAATGTGATATTTCTTTGCTTAAGTTCTTCTCAATATTTTTGAATCTTTGTTGTAATTTTTTGTATGCGTCTTGTTCTAAAGATTTACTAAAAACATACAAATTGGAATAAGGAATCAACCTATTGTAGATAAAATTCAATAATAAAGTTGTTTTCCACATCCACTTGAACCAACAATTAACAATCTGATTGGTTGATCTTTCTTATTTTCTTCAAACGTTTGAAGTTTTATCTGATCTTTTTGCTTTAAAAATTTCTCCATTTAAATAGCGAAAATGAAGCTGTTCAAGTTGACTTCAGAAAGCTCTAAATTAGTTTTAAAACTTGGAACATCCTATTCATTTAGAGGAAGAATCAAATTATTTTATCGGTTTAAGCGGTTTTTATTCTGACAATTTTGTAATAAATATTAGTGAAAGTTCTCCTTATTGTATAGGATTTAGTGAGAAGAACATAACAAAATATTATGGTTTAAACAAAGGATATTATACCTTCGATCAAATAAACAATTCTCTTAAAAAATTATCTAAAAACATTCAAACAATCAGATAAATCTTTAAACTTTGACGAAAACAAGTTTGAAATGCAAAAAAAATTATCTCTCTAATAAAATTCAAATAAAATCACCAGTAAGAATATTGGGTGAAGTGAATAAAACCTAGCATTTGCTAAGTCTAAGAGATTTTTAAGCTACTGCTTGGTTTGGTGTGAATAAAAAGCTAGCAGTTGCTAGGGGGTAGGAGTTGCTAGGATTTTCCGGAAACCTAGCACTTGCTTACAATACCGAGTGAATAAAACACAACTTCTCAATTTAAAAGCTAGCAACTGCTAGGCTTTTGTTAAGTCAGCACCGAGGCATGCTAGCTTTTTACTTAGTTGTTTGTTGGACATCAGCCATGGCGGAGTTTATGCAAGTTCGACAGCATAAACATTATGGTGCTCGACGAGAGATAAATAAGTGTAAGGAACTGTTAAGGTTTGAGTCCGAAAGTATTGATTTTTTAGCCGCGGAGTTTTTGAATGAAACTGACACTCGTGGCGGTGGACTTTCTCCAAGGAAACAAATGGAGGTTTTCTTACGTTTCGTAGCCGATCCTGGTTTTCAGTCTGGCATAGCCGAGGACGTTGGCGTTCACAGAACTACAGCATGCAAAACTGTAAGCTATGTTATGGATAAGATTATTGATAGAGCTAATTTTTGGATACATTTTCCAGCAACAGTCGAAGAAATTAATGAAGCAAAAATTCAATGGCAGAGAAATTTCCGTTTACCAACTGTGATCGGGGCGCTAGATTGCACTCACGTACAAATTAAAAAGCCTAATCTGCATGGGGACGAATATGTAAATAGAAAAGGGTGTATTACAATAAATGTACAGGGTACATGTGACGCTCTTGAAAGATTTACTAGCATAAGTGCAGAGTGGCCAGGGAGTGTGCATGACGCACGAATTTGGCGCAGAAGTCCAGTTAGGGAGATCATGTCACGTTTTGATGGTAGAGTATGTCTTCTTGGCGATTCCGGGTACGGAATATCACCATGGTTAATAACCCCTTTCAAACCACCAACAAATGAAGCAGAAAGGCGGTTTAATTTGTGTCATTCTAGGGAAAGAGTTGTGATCGAAAGGTGTTTTGGACAGATAAAAAGAAGATTTCCGATACTGGGTAACTGTGTTCGTGTGGCTTCGGAAAAAGTGCCTAAAGTAGT
The DNA here is from genome assembly GCF_021130785.1 of Homalodisca vitripennis. Taxonomy (NCBI): domain Eukaryota; kingdom Metazoa; phylum Arthropoda; class Insecta; order Hemiptera; family Cicadellidae; genus Homalodisca; species Homalodisca vitripennis. The sequence goes on along the minus strand of NW_025782869.1, from coordinate 8,515 downwards.
CGTCTGTTGTGCAGTCCTACATAATATTGCCAAATATCTTGGTGATGTTTATGATGACAATTTTGAGATCAATGGTGACGATGAAATTGAAGAAATAGACGTACAACATGAGAATCCAGGAACTACTGGTCGAGGTGCTGACAAGCGAAGAGAAATGATGTTGTTTGTAAATCAATAAAGTGAGTATTTACTCGAATTACCCATGTCTTGTGACCGTTTTACAAAATACACAAATGGGAAAAAGTTGGGCCAGTTAGCTGGTACTGTTTAATTTTTTTTTGTTTTTTTTTGTTTTTTTTTTTTGTTTTTTTTTTTTTTTTTTTTGTTTTTTTTTAAGGGATTAGGGATAAAGGTTGAGTGGTATATTTATTTATTATTTCGATAACAATTTACTACTTAGCTAGGAAATATTAATTTATAAGTTTAGGTAAACATGAAAATCTTCATTATCAGTTTGAGAAGCAACATCTTGAGAAGAACTTTTCTTCTCATTTTCAAGTTTATTTTTTTCTCTTTTCAGTTTCAATTTGTTCAACTGCATTTGCTGCAGCAAAACAATCCGTTGAAGTTGAGGTATAGAGAGGTCCTTTGTTTCATCACTTTCATAGGCCATAACGGTTTTGGCACTTTTTCTCACTTTAGTCACAGTTTTTTATTCCGCCACAAACAGTTCCTTCATTGCTAAGGTTCTCGTCGTCGGACTGCTCAACTTCAGCTAGGGTTTTCGTCGCTGATGTTGTAGGATTGCTTGATGTTCCAATAGAAATACTCCCTGGTACTTTAGAAAATACAGGGTTGTTTCCTTGACTTAAAAAATCATGAAATTCGGTTTCCCATGATTTCATCTTTATTGGCTTGTTCCCAGTTTGTTTTTTGTCTGTTTTTATTTTGATATTCGACTTCATATTACTCAACAGCTTATTTAGTTGAACAACTGTTACAACTTTCCCTGTAGCTGATGAGTAATCCTCACTGACAATTTTCCAGGCATCTTTTTTGGCCTTAACAGCAGATGGAGTTTTGCATTTTTCAATTATTACTGGGTGTTGAGTCACCAGTTTGACAAACAAAGCCCTGTCTAAATATTTATCGTCACCAACATCTTCGTCGCTGGATGACATGACTGCTGTGATGGTAACTAATTTCCAATCAAACAGTCGAACAGTCGAAATAATTATCCTGAACACAAAGCGAACTACAAGCGAACTGACTAGTGAGTAGTGACAAGAGACAAGACTGCATCGAAAAACGGAGCGGCGCGGCGCGGCGCTGCGGCGGAGGAGAGAGGAGGGGGAACAAGTCACAACATGAAACCTAGTTGTTGCTAGGCTTAGCAAGTGCTATGCCTAGCAGTTGCTCAAGTTTTTCCGGTTACTTCTTAAACTAGGGTAGATGTTTCTACCTAGACCTAGCATTTGTTTATTCACTCCGATTTGAGGAAGAGCTAGGACTAGGGGCTAGGTGCTAACCAGTAGATTCTAGGTTTTATTCACTCCACCCAATGTTTCTAGCAATTATAGTAGATTTATTAGGGTTTGTTCAAGAAACTATTGAGCCAAATCAGGTATATTTAGGAAATGAAACGCCAAAATTTAGACCGTTCGATGTAATTGAAGTACATTGTAATCTCGTTGAACCTAGTTTTGAAAATCAGACCGAACATTTACACAAAGAATCTAAAGTTGTGTACACTTTTTTTTCAAATGTTGCTTATGGATCAGAAATCAGTGAAAACCCGAATGAAATCGATTATATTCCAATTAGAAAAAATATTAAAAGAATTCAAAAAATCATTCTAACTATACAAGACTCTGAGGGAAATTTATTAAATAATGAGAGTAAAACAACAATATATTTAAGATTAAAAAAGGAATAAAAATGAGTTGATAATGATATTTCGACTCGAGTGCCCCCAAAACTTTATTAGAAAAGATACTGTTTTTATCAATGAATCTGGCCTTTATTCTCGAAATAAAAATTACTAGTTAAATTTCTTTTCTATCTAAATGGAGTCAGTTGTAGACCTACTCAATAATCAACTTACATTCAATAATAAAGACATTGTAACGATTGTAGACGTAAACAATGTAATCTGGTTTAAGGCTAAAGATGTTTGTGAAATATTAGGTTATGAACAAACAAAAAACGCAATTAAATTTAATGTTAATGATGATGACAAAATTCAATAGTTTTACTTAAAAAACAAGGGGCTATTCGAATGGCCCCTTAACAATCTTTATCCTGACACTGTTTTTATCAATGAATCTGGACTTTATTCTTTAATTTTGAGATCACATAAAAAAGAGGCAAAAATCTTCAAAAATTGGGTTACAAAAGAAGTTTTGCCGAGTATTCGTAAATTTGGTGAGTACAAACTTGAAAACAAGATTAAACATTTAGAGGGTGAAGTTAAACACTTGCAAATTAAAGATGAAATAAAAACGGAAATAATCGCAAAACAAAGTGTAAAAATTGACTTAATGAAACCAGACCTTGTTTGTAAAGATTTTGATAAGAAAAAACACCATGTTTTTGTATTAATTAAGAAGAATCACATGTGTGAATATCCTTATTACGTTATCAGAACTCAAAAGAGAGAAATACCTAAAAGATTGAAAGAACTTGAAATTGATTACCCAGAAATGGAAATTTTATTAAGACATGGTGATCCAAATAGTATAAATCTCTACAACCAAATGAAATAATCTTTGAATATTTTATACAACGGAAATCATTTTAGTACAAATATGGCAGAATCTCGACTGATTTACAGAATATCTAAATTACACGATGAAAATGTTTCTAAATTTTACTAAAAACTCTCGATTTGTTATATTTTGTTTGTAAATGTTTAGCATAACTAGGTAACCATTGTAGAATTTTTTTTCATATTCACAAGGCGTTTCGTTTTTATAACTTTCGCTGAAAATTGTTTTAGCACAATCTTTGCAAAAACTTCTATCTTTACTATACTGCCAGTTATTAAATTCAGAAATATTTTTAATTTCTTTACAAAAGTAACACTTTTTCTCTTCTAAAGTTAATTTGTCCATTTTATCATATATTTTATCATGATCCTTACAATAACAGTCGTTTCTATTCTTTTCCTTATAAAATTCTTGACACTTTGTACATTTCTTTTGAGACTCCATTTATATAGAAAAAATTATTACACGATGAAAATGTTACTAAATTTTATTAAGCTCTCGAATTATGATATTTTGTCTGTAATGTTTTTGAAGATAAGGTAACCATTGAATGATTCGTCCACACTCGCAAAGAGTCGGTTTCTTTTGACTTTTTTGAATAATTCTTTTAGCACAATCTTTACAATGTGTATGTTTTTATCTTTACTATAATGCAAATCGTAAAATTTGGAAATATCCTTCTTTTCTTTTTTCTTTACAAACGCAACATTTTTTTCTCTTCTAACGTTAATTTTTCTATTTTATCGTATAATTCTCTCTCATGTTTACTACGACAATCTTTACACATAGACCCTAATCCTTCTTTTTATTCTTGTTTTTATAAAAAGCTTCAAAATCTTTAAATTCTTGACACTTTGTACATTTCTTTTGAGACTCCATTTATATAGAAAAAAATTATAGCTTTGACTTTCTCAATTCATATTCATAAAACTTTCCGGTTATTTCTTCATTATTTAAATCTTTTATACTATAAGTTACAGGATCTGTGTTATTAATTTGATAAATCACAAAGATTTCTCTTGACCAATTGTTCTTATATTTGTTTGAAAATGTTTGTTTTTTACTAACAATTCTTACATGATCATTGACTTTAAATTTAGTCTTCGTGTGAATATCAGGTGGAACATACTTGAAAACGGTCTCTAATAACTCTTTTTCTGCATCTTTATCCACATCTTTCGGTTTCGTCTTGATTGTACTGTGAACTGTATCGTTATAATTGTTTACGATTTTTGAAGAATATCGATCCATTTAAAGTTTTTATTAATCTCAAAAATTACTTTCATTCTCTCATTTTTAGTTCTGTTATATCTCTCTACAATACTTGATTTCTCTTCGTTTTCAGTATGATAAATCTTAATGTTGTATTTTCTCAAAACATCATTAAATTCTTTATTTTTAAAACTCTAAACCCTTATCTGTATGAAGTAGGGTAGGCGGTTTGTGATTGATCCTTATGGCATCTTTTACTATATCTTCGAAAGCTTTTGAAACATACTTGCCGTTTTTTCTTTTGATAGCTCTTGACCAAGCATATTTTGAGAAAGTATCAATAACATTTAACATACGGTATACTTAAATCCATCATTTTGATCTGAATAGTTAGACATTATAACTAAATCTGCTGCCCATAAATCGTCAATTAATAATGTTATAATTTTTCTCTTTTTAAACTTTTTTCGTACTTGTGTATGAATTTCTCTAGCTTCAATTTCTATCTCTTCTTTATTCTTCAATTATTTCTTTACTTGTTTTTCATAAGGATTCTTTATAAATTTACTCTTATTTGTCTTACATTTTGAACATTTTTGCTGCAATTCTATACAATCCGTTTTGAGTTTGAACAATTTTATAATCTATATTTTTTCGTTTTTTTCTTACATTTGTGGCAGTGAATTAAATGATCTTCCATTTATATATCAAAGTTTCCAACTTTGTTTAACTCTTCTAAAATATCTGTTTTAATTTCGCCTTTATATCCATACGGTACTGTATCGATCTTATTTTCTAGGACAATTCTCTTATCATCTTTAGCGTTCAGTGCTAACTTGTTTATAGTGACAGTGTACAACTCATGTTTATAGCTTTTGATTACTGTCATCTCCCTAAATTCTTCTTTATCTTCGAACAAACATCTCTTCAAGTTTTCGATATTTATTGTTTTATTTACAACGCTTCTCTTAATTCCTTTGCATCTTACTGGATTTTTGTCTAGATATTTGTACGAGTACATTTTCGATCTCAATTCACAAAATTCTTCTAAAACTTCGCTATTTAACTCATCTTTGAATTTCCCTATTACCTTCTTATTTTTAGTAGTGAAACATTCATGATCTTTTGGATAATCGCTCGTATCAAAGTCATCTATATTTTCTTTAATAATTTTAAAAGTATCTCGTTTCAATTCTAGGAAATAACTGTCTGTATCCATGTAACACAGATTCAAATCTGGGTCAAACTTCTTTAATTTATCGTAATAAAACTCATACATTAACAATTTTGATAGGTCAAGAACTGAAAATCCTATGTAGATCGGTTTGTTAAATTTAATCTTTTGTTTTGTACATGTGACTCGCTATAATCTTCAAAGATATTGAAACATTTGAAGTTCGTTTTCTTGGCCTGTTTCATTGAAAATTCTTCATTTCCTAGTTTAATATCACATCTATTTCGCACATTTTCCATAGATTTTCCAAAAAACAGAGTTGTTCATGAGCTTATAAAAATCTTTCTCAAAGTCACTTGTAGCTTTGGTTCTCATGTTTGTGTTGAAATCAATGTACTTTTTCATAAAAGGCTTCTGATCAAATGCTATAATCCTATTCACATGTTTCAACACCAATCCCTTGTTCGAGGTAAAATTTCAAATTTCTTGAATGAACAACGTATTCAGTTTTATCCAGTAAAGTTGTGCAAAGTTTGTTTTTATAATGTTCGGGAGCAAGAGGCAAATCCTTGTGATGTTCATGTAAATTTTGTTGGATATCCTAGATCAACTTCGAGAATATAGCCATAATCTTCGTCGCCAGTGAGTTCCAAAATTGTTTCTTGCCACTCTTCTTTTGTATATGTTTTAGGATTCATCCACTTGATACCACTAAACGGCAGTTTTTGCATAAGACCATAACCATAAAGGTTGTTTGCATCGACATAAAGTAAATAGTTTTCGGGCTTTGTCTTATCGAAATCTTTCAAATATTTGTTATTTGCTTTAACATATCGTTTAATACATTGAGAAATACCTCCACGAATACCTTTTTCAATCATCAAATACATATTATAATCGTGTATCAGTTGAAGCTCGATTTTCGTTAATTTTAACAAAGCGTCCCATGCGAGACTTGGAGCAGTTAGATAATGAGCTGGATCAAGTTTGTAACAATTTAGACAAATGTTTCTGAAATTTTCAAATATATCAGCGAGTAATAGTACATCTTGGATATTGTACAAATGAGAGTAATTTCCAAGATTTTTCTCTTTTAATTTGTTCCAAACGCTCAAGTAGTGTTGATAATCTTTCTCAGATATGCTCTCATCTGTCAAAAGTGAATAGAAATCTTGAATTTTCAGCTCTTCTGTGTAATCAAGTTTTGCAATACTATCAATAAATTCATAGGGAAATATTCCTTTTCCAGATAGAATTTTAAAGATTTCTTCTTCGTCATTTGGTTTGTCTTTCTAGAATTGCGTTCAATATTCGTCCATCTTGTATAAAATGATTTGTATGTTTGAAGTCTTCTTTCTTGAGGTTTTTAGCTAACTTTTCAATAGACGATGCCATGAATCTAAATGTGTCTACGAAAGAAAACTTAACAAACTTTCTAGGCTTATCATTGTCAAACTCATAGCAATATCCAGAATTTACAGAATAATTTATGTATCGTTCATCGGTATTTGCGATCAAATCAACATTTCCATATTGTCTAGCCAATTCCTTTATGTACAAATGAGTATCGTAATTTGACATATTGTGACAGAAAACTGGGATGTTCTGGGGAAATTTCAAATTCAGATTGCAACAGCTGCGCCTCTAAATTTACCTGTTAAATGACAATGATCTCTTACTTTTTAATCTTTTTTTCACCATCAAAACCTTCTGTTTCACAGATATGACAAACGTTTTGAATTTTGATACACAATTTCTTCTTCTTCAGTTAGTTTTATAGGTTTCATATTCTTCGAATTATATTTTTTCGCTATGTATTTCGATAATTTATTGAGCTCTTCAAACAATTGTTTTGGAACATTTGGCAAATCTTCTTCATTTTTGGCTCGATAACATATCGGTTTATACATGCGATTGGTCACATTCGACACTAAATATAGAGTAAAACCATAAGGAATGTGTTTCTGAATCTTGGTTGAGTCGATCTTTGTGGATTGTCTTGCATGTCGGAATTTTTTCTAATATGCTCTCAAAGTCCATATAAATTACGTACGGATGGCTAAACTTCTTTTGATAATTAGTAAATTTAGTTGTTTGACCTGAAAACGGCATAATTGGCTTACAAACTTCATGTTGCTTGCAAATTTCTAAATGATCTGTTAAATCTCCAGATTTGTAGAAATGGCTTAAACATCTTCTACAAAGAAATTTTTCTTTCTTTATGCTTGGATAACTGAGAACTCACGAGCTTATTTAAATCGGTTATCAAAACATAATGAGATTTGTCTTCTTGTTTAACATACAATAAATCGATTTCTAACTCGGCATCATAAACTTCAGAAATTTGTAACGGAACAATATGTAGTTTTTCATCATAAGTATAGATATTTATAGACATTTTTGGATATTTGTACTTGGAATTATGGCTTCGTTTTTCAAATAATTGTAGCCTATATCCTTTAAAGACATTGGATACCGTACTCAAATTCCGAAAATATTTCGTCATTTACAAATTTCTCGTATTGCTTTGCTCTGTCAACATGTGTCTCGGGTTTTTCAATAGCACATCGGATAGAATAAATAAAGCAATAATCATCTTTATTTTTGATATTTATACAAGCTTTTTTATCTTTGATTTTCTTTGGCAAATCGATATATGATCCGGCATTCATCATTTCGTGTTTGTTAAGGCTCAAAACTAGTTGTTTTGCAGCTTTTTAAATGTCCATCCTGAACACCTATTTGGATGATTTGTCTGTTCTCGATGTGATAATTTATCAAATTGTTTAGAAATAAAGTCGTTTACGTCAAAGATCTCGTCTGCTTTCATAGTAAAATACATTGGGCAAGTTTGTGGTTCACCGTTCACTAAAGTTCGTTCGTATTCGCATTCCAAAGAGAGATATCCTTTACTATTTTTCACAGTGTCTTGAAATTTTTTCTATTAAACTTTTAATTTCTGGGCGCATAATTGAAAGATATTTGTAAATTGACATAAAATTATTGCTCAAATTCGTTTAAATGTATTGCTTGAAAAGACCTTGCATAGAGGATAAAACTTCAACATCTATGATATTTTCAGGTTTTTCGTTAAGAGTTTTTATCAATGTTTTTCAATGATTTAAGACTTAGTTTTATCGTTAGTACCGAAAGCTAACTTTTCAGCTATTGAATGAATTTTTTTATCATTAAATAGGTCGAGATTTTCTTTTCAACTTTGAAATTTCTCTTTAATTCTCGTAATTTCTCAATATTATTCATGTTTTCGTGATCGGTAATTTTGATTTTCTCTAGCCCATTGTCTTAAATAATTTTAGTTCATTATTGTAAATTTGCTTGTTTTTTCATGACTTTTAGAATTATAATGGCGATCATAGTTTTTTTCTTAAAATTTTCTTTTTTGCAAGAACGGACATGATAT
>NW_025782868.1:0-33577 GCF_021130785.1 Homalodisca vitripennis | reverse complement strand
TAAGGTTTTCCCCCTTATCCCGGGGAATTTCAAAAAGAATTAGGCAGGACTTTCCTCTATTTCGTAATGGGGCTTTTTAGCCCTTTGCAAACTCAACTATGTAACACGTTTTTGACCAAAGTAGATTTCCGAGAACTAGATAATCAAACGCATATAAAATTTGATCGAGCCAATAGGGGTAGCAAAAACGGGTAAACATGTAGGTAAGTGAATTTAAATGGCTTAGGTGGGCCCACTATAAAAATCAAAAGTAGGCATAAAATTTTTCTTCTTCGTCAGAAAAAAAAGGGAAAAAACACTCCCGGTACTATAGTATGGAAATATCTTTAGCCCCTAAAATTATATGACACGGACTGGAAATATACGCTTTTTGACCGAAGTAAGTTTCCGAGACTTGTTTTTTCTTGATGGGGATGAAAAGGGCAGTTTCGGGCGGGTGAGTTATGTATAAAAATTTAAATTAGAACCAAAAAATGTCCTACTTGTCCCAAAAACATGATATAAAAATTTAAAGTTAAACTTGAAACGTATTTTGACAGCTGTTGACAGCTGTTCGACAAACTTTCTGAAACATCTGTATTACATTTGAAATTACTTTTGAAAAATAATAATAAACCAGTGAACATCGCAGCCTACATAGCAGAAGCTAAGGCTTAAAAAAAAAAAAAGTAAACAGTGCTTGATCGGTAGTGTAATGCAGATAGTAAATAAAACATTCATATAAATTTTACTCCAGCTTGCGCCAGTGACGAATTAAAATCATCATCTAATGCATTAAATACTGTTATAAAACTAACCTTAATGAACAAAGTTATGAATGTTTTAACATAAGTTACTTTAAACTGGTGTGCTTCCTTGACATTATGATATTACATTTTAACAATGGCTTACGGAAAAACAGAGAAATGAATACTAACATACCTTAACGATTCATTCTTTCCCTGGCTACAGTCCAAAAACATGTGTAACGCAAAACTTTAATAACGATTATTTTGGAATGTTGCATAACCTTAATAAGGATTTCCCCCTTATACCGGAAGTACATAAGAATTAGGCAGGACTTTCCTCTACTTCGTAATAGGCTTTTTAGTCCTAGCAAACTCAACTATGTCAACACGATTTTGACCAAAGTAGATTTCCGAGAACTAGATAATCGAACGCATATAAAATTTGATCGAGCCAATATGGCTAGCTAAACTGTGACATAGTAGGTAAGTGAATTTAAATGGTCTTAGGTAGGCACTATACAATCGAAGTAGGCATATATATTTCTTCTTCGTCAGAAAAACAAGGAAAACACTACCGGTACTATAGTACTGGAAATATCGTAGACCTGAAATATATGACACGGACTGGAAATATACGCTTTTTGACCGAAGTAAGTTTCCCGAGACTTGTGTTTTTCTTGATCGGGATGACAAGGCAGATTCAGCTGTGGACGTTATGTATATAATTAATTAGAACCAGAAATGCTCCTACATGTGCCAAACATGATATAATAATTAAGTTAAACTCTGATACTATTTTACCACGAACTTAAATAATATCTTCCATGATGTATGCCTACTTACGATTGACCGCAGCAACTTTTCAGTTGTACGATACACTTTCGTCATTGGGATAAAAAGGCTAACTTTTATTATTAATGAAGAAATGTTTATAGGACTCCCATCATGTTACATCATAATTGTTTTTACTAAGTAATATAAGGACTTTGGTTCTAAGATCGCGTGCGAAGCCGCGGGTAACAGCTAGTTTAAGATAACGTTTTAAGTTAAGTTTTGGAGTTTCTCAAGAATGTATGTTTTTACCTCTTGCGATTCAGGGTAGGATAAAGTTAGAGAGATCTCTAGCATGTGCTGTTTAGTTTCATTAGTATGCGCCAAGACGTCGAAAAAGAGTGTCCCATGATGGGGGTTCGTATTTTAAAGTCAGAGCTACCCTAAATTATGTGTGAATCTCCAGACTTTTACTTGACCTTGTATAAATATAATGCGTGAATTCTCTATAGCACTTAGTCCTAACTCCGCCTGTATAGTAAAAATACATTTTTAATTTCATTTAAGATCATTTTACCATAAATTACAAAAATAATTTTAATGTTATTATCAAAAATGGAACTTTTGTGAATTATTATATTTTAATTCTGCGTAAAAAAGAGCCATGGACATCAGTAAAAAGAATAACCAAATGGGCCCAACAGTCCAGTAAGCTATGTAATGTTCCAAGAGGTATGTTAGCACGTATAGATAACAACATATTTTATAATTTAAAATTTAATTAAAGGAACAGCATTTGGATTATGTTTTGTAACTCTCAAGGTTTTTTGTGTAAAGTATATTGCATTGAAATTTTCTTCAACATGAAGGGAAAGATGTATCTGTTTTAATGATCATTGGGCTAAATGAATCAAATATTTGAAATTTTGAAAAAATTAAAGGGGTTTAAACTTGCATCTAACTTTGTAAGAAAAACAACCCTTAGAGGTGGATCATGCATCCTTAGTCCAATCTGGTATTAGATTAACCTTGGATATTGCAATGCTGACTTTCCATTTTGAAGGTTCCCTTTATAAATTTAATTGATTATAATGTTACAATAGCATCTATTTATAGAAACTCCATCTTCAGCTAAATATTGTTCATCAAACTCTACAGAAATATTTTTGAATAAAATACAGAATTGGTTGGATTTGTTTATCAAACATAAAAATAACAGAGTATAAGTGGCTTCTGATTTTAACATCAACTTGTTGAATTAAACTTGTAACAATGGTAAAACTTATGAAAACATTCTGACACAAAAATGGGTTTTTATATAATTTTTCGACACCAAACAGAATTACAGATTCCACAATGTCATGCATTAGAAAAACATTTTCTCAAGTATGAACTGTATAGTAAATGATAAAATAAAATTTTGACATGGGGTGGTCAGATCATAATTCTTTGTTTATTTCCATCCAGTTACCGGAGAAAACTGAAAGAGAATCAATTTTAAGAAGTAAAAGATTATTTCTGCAATAAATGTCTTCAATTTCGAATCAAGAATAAAAAAAAACAAATTGGGCTTTGGACCCATCTGATAATGTAAACAATAAATTTAATGTTTTTTTGTCCGAAGTTTTGTTAATAAATGAATGTTTTCCTATGAAAACGTTAGTGAAAAGACGAGAATTACTATAAAAACTTCTGGTGTACTACGGGGAAAATATTTCAAATATAAAAAAAAGAGGTTTACACAGCTTAGTCAAAACAAAATAAATCGCCATTGCTTTTAAATTATTATAGAACATACAGAGGGATATTTAGAAAAATTGCACAAAACAATGGAAAACGAATGTTTAATGAATTTTCCAAGTCCAGAAATAAATATAACGCCGTCTGGTCAGTCGTTAAGTCCTGAATTGGGATTCGGTCAGAAGGATAAAACTCTTGGACAATTAATTATTGGCAATTATACAATATCTGATCCAAATTAAGTTGTTCAAGAATTCAATGAGAATTTTTCTTTAGTTTGCAGAGAAACATAAACAAACTTCCAAAAGTATACCCTATAATGAACATATGATTTTTCATTTCAATTCAAATTTTAAACTATAAAAAACAAAGATGTATCAAAAAGCCATAGTGAAATTAAAAATACAAATTCCAATATGGATGGGATAAAAAATTATTTTACTACCTTCCTTATAAAAAAGTGAATCCCTAACATCTGCACCCAACTATGTACTCTAATTAATCTCTCTTTTATGAAGAGCGAATTTTTCTGACAGACTGAAATATTCTGTGATAACACCAGAAATATTCTGTGATAACACCTATCTTTAAAAAAGGAAACAGAGCTCATATTGAAAACTATCGCCCAATTTCAGTCCCATAGTTTTTTTCAAAGATTTTTTGAAAGTGTTATAAATTCTCAGTTGATTGGACCATTTGAATCAATATGACTTATTTCATAAGAATCAATTTAGCTTTATGAGAGGTCATGGCACTGAAGGGGCCCTGGCTCATTTTGGTAAATGAGGTTTTCTCAAGCCTTGGAGGAGTCGCGGCCACTGCCGGTGTGTTCTGCGATTTATCTAGCGCTTTTGATTGTGTTATTACATAACATTCTTATTAAAAAATTGGAATTTTATGGTGTGAAAGGATTAAACTGGTTTAAGTCTTATTTTCAATCTAGGAAACAAAAAACCTTGATTAAAATTGGAAACATAAAATATGAATCTGAATGGAAGTCTGTAAGTATGGGGGTGCCTCAGGGATCCATTTTAGGCCCAACATTATTTCTAATTTATATAAATGGACTACAGGAAGTAACAGAGGAAGGTTTAATATTGTTATGGCTGACGACGATACAACAGCAATAGTAAAAGACCTAAACACTGTAAGTTTGCATTGTAAAATCTCTTCACTTATCTAAAAATTAAATAATTAGGTTTCAATCTAAATTGGTTTATTTTTAACACAGCAAAAATATCATAAATTGTTCATTTTAAAACACACACAAAAATAAATTATTCTTCTGACCGTGAATTTTAATGATGAATCGTTAGGTGTGTTTCTAATACGGTAAAGTCTTTAGGATTATAAAATTGACGAAAACATTGTTATTGAAAAATTAGAAAGTAAGCTGAGTTCTGCTTGTTTAGCATTAACATTTTTACAAAATATTATTAGTTTTCAAGTGATGATGACAGTGTATTATGGTTATTTCTTTCCTCACATTAAATACGGCATATTGGCATGAGGTTCTTCCTCCAAAGCAATTGCTAAAAATAGCTTTGAGAATTATAACAAAATTAAAATTTTAGATCATCCTGTAGGTCTATATTTAAACAGCTAAATTTATTGACCGTTCCATCACTTTATATATGAGGTCTTAATGTATATCCATAAAAACTTACCTAATAATATCAACACGAAAGATCATAAAAAACTGATAATAAAATTCCAAAATCTCTATCCTCTTTCCCTCCAGGAAATTTCGCTATAAAATTTTAAAATATCTTAATAGAGAAGGAATATTATTCAGAAAATTATTTTATAAATTATGTAACCTTCATTAAATAAATTAACCCCAACCATTTCGAAAAATTATAACATATACACACCACACACACACACACACACTGGATCACTGTTTGTGCGATTAATATAGATTTATTTATCAATGAATTATTAATTATGTTTATAATTTGCTTTAGGGATAAGTATATTGTAAACTATATTGAAGAATCAACTGTTCATTGTAGATATTATCCACTACAATTATGTAATATTACGTGACAATAAATTTCTGATTTATGATTAGCACAGTATGCATCTAAAAAAATATTTACTCCGTGTAGTATTTTATATCCACAACTGTTTTACTGGACTTTCTTTGATACACAAATTCGTATATTACACCAAAACGCAACCATGTTAGTGGGGAAAAACTTTGAAAGTAAGAATGAAACGGGAAACGTACTGTGATTGAATAGCCACCTTTCGTTGTGTTTCATAGAAATACTTGTGTTCTTAGTTTTTAACTCAGTTGTGGGGTAAAATAAATCTAGAAATATATATTGAACAAATCGTAACAAACGTAACAAATGTATCTCTATAGATAGAAATACATCTATATATAATAAAAATCACTGCGTACAAATTGAAGTGATTACAATAGAATTTCTTTAACGTGCATCGAGTTTAAAAAATTACCTTATGTACTATGTTCAAATTATTATGTAGTTTTAATGTTACCTTGAGAATTTGTTATTTTGTAATATATGGAAAACACGCGTTCAAGAGTGACAATGTTGAAGGTTAACGATAAACTTTACTAAGACATACATATAGTTGGGGTAAATATGGGGAAATATGTTTTCCAGAAATGTGTTAGGTAAAGATTGTAGATTATGCTTAAATACAGATACCTCTATAACAAGTCCTGACAGTTTAAAAACACCTTTTAATTAAAATTAAAATATATCGAAATTGTAATAGATACCATTTGTATATTGGATGTTAATATTTATAAAAATATCTTGTAATGATGGTTGTTTTATTTATGTTATCGAAGTATACATGATTTAGACTAATTGTCTTAAGTAAACATTACACACCAATGCCTGTAAATGTAAAATCTAAAAAATAACTTGATAATCAGAAGTAAATTGTTAATAATAAAATAAAAGATCCACTACTTTGCATCCACATTCGTGTATTACACCAAGCATTACGAGGTTTATCTGTCAAACATTGACGAAAACGTTACAGGTTATATATTTAGGAAACAAAAAAACATATGTTAAAATTGAGCTTACTTAATTTACTGTTTTTTATTTTTTTTCCCCACTTTGACCATGTTTAGTATCTTTCGGATTCTTGGGAGTCAGAGAAAGGGGCGATACTGAGATGTGTGACGTGAGGATAAAAGTTGAGTGCCTTTTTCTGTAAAAAAAAAACAATGGAAATCTTCTCTAGAATTAAAGTCCCCCATGACCCTTGCTCTAACCTACAACATGCCGTAAGACTATCTACAGTCAATAGATAGTGACATTACTCTCTCCATCCAACGTACTTAAAAGGCTGAGGTGTCATTGCTGGCAGATCGTTCAGTATTTATCTGCTTTCTGGTATTAAATTTCTTTGAGCTCAAGATTCCCTTCCTTAGACTCTAGGGTTGTGTTGTATTAAAAGAGCATGGTTTTGCGGTTGCAGAAACTTCTAACTATCAACCATTGTAAATTATAAACAATTATATCAATTTATGATGCATTTGACGGTAAAATATTGATTCATTTTTGTTATTATAGAATGCAAATCATTATTCTCAAGATATATTTATTATTTAGACATTTTAGACTAGAAATTAGTACTCACTGAATACTAACAATCCACTATCCTGTTTGACATGTTTCGTAAAATACTACATTCACTAAAACACTAGACGTATAAGCAGTTTGTTGTGTTATTAAATTCTCTATAACCAGGCAGTAAGAAGTAATAATCACTGGAAGCTAACTGAAAATAATATTACGGCTTTTCTTAAATGAACACTAGGTAAATATAAAATCCACTATATATATTTATATATATATATATATATATATATATATATATATATATATATATATATGTAAGTAGATATGAATGTGGAGGGTTCTAGCTCACTTTTGGGACAGTCAGAAAATCAACGTAAAATACTGTTTAAAGGACAATAAACTAATCTGTAACTCACGAATGAAAAATTAACCGAATCTATAGCTGTTTTACTGTTCATTGTAGGCTTCTAAGTTTTCTTAAGCTGTTTTAATGAAAAAATCCAGAAATCTCAATGAAAAATCTATAAACGGAAATAATGAAATTTGCTAACATTCGCTCAACAGAAAATAAGACGATTTTTACTGAATTTCTTTAATAATATCGTTCTTAATCACATCATAGGCTAAAAATTTCTCAGAAACCACAACCACATAACAAATCGCGTTTGTAACAGCATTTTGAAAATCCATATTGATAATTATATCGTTCTTTGAACTAGAAATATTTGTCAAACTCTTTGTTGTATCAATGACATAAATGGGTCTATTTGCTATAAATTCTTTGGGGGTTGTAATACATTTCCCATATTTTTGTAGTAAACTTTCTTAAAATCTTGATACATCTGATACATGATTCTGAAAAGACCACCGGAAATGTTTAAAATTTTGTAATTCATCTGGATAATAAGAAACCGTTCAATTTTACTCTGATATTTTTTACATCCAAACTATCAAACTTTGAAGGATTTTTTTCTTGATTATTCTGTCTATCTGTTTGAAAAACCAATGATAACGAACTTGGGATTGAAGATATTTCTATAAATATTTGTGATATCGAACGAATAAGTTGTTCCGGAAATACCTTTTTGTTCAATACATTGCCAATCTAGAAAATTAAACGTGATGTTTTGAGATTTTATAATTTCATCAATCAACCTAATTTTACTCGTGGTTTTGTAATCAATCATCGGAACTCTAATGAAAAACTCGTTAATTGTAATTTTGCCATCAACAGGCATAACATTTCCAGTTGCAGTCTTCAGAATCACATCATCGTCTTCTGCTCTTATAAAACTTAGATAAAATCCTCCTTTATAGATCGGAATAGTAACATTTTTCAAAAAATCCTAAGCCGAAATGTGCTAAATCAACCGACCGCTTCAAATTGTCCAAATTTAAAAGTTGATTCAAAACTGTTTGAAAATACATAACTTTTTGGAATAACAAATAGTTCCTTTAATTGTGCTTAATTGGCCACAGTTTTCGACTTCTTCTATCAATTTATTGTGTTTTCTTACTTCAATCTTAGAAAAAAATAAAAACGGTATAAAATTATCGATTAATCTAACATTATCAGTTCCAAGATATGCTTGACCATCTTGTTTTGTTAAAGTTCCAGAAATATAAAACTGGAAGTTAGACGAGCAAAAGTTATCTCCAAAATCAATATTAAACTCAGTTCTTTTATTCGGTTCCATTCAAATGTTGTTTACTAATTGGATAGAAATTTTTAAACTCCGCCCTTTCAATATCACTAGCATACTTTCTGTAGTCCACCATTTAATAAGAGAAAAATTTAGAAATTTTAAACATCGTGTATCATTTTTTCATCGATCTAATGTACGTTTTTTATAAGAAAAGATATAAATTAGAGTCATTTTAATGATCTACTTCGTCATATTCAGGATTCTCTTCCTTAAATTTTGCAATTTCGGCCACATATTTCAATAAAATCTGCACAGGATAGTAAACCGCTATCTATAATATTGTTCCAATCAACTGTATCTTTATTTTCATCCAAAAAACTTTATACTCAAGTGTTGATAGAGACAAAGAACAGACATATGATCTTTTAATTGATAATGTATATTTTCTTGAATGAAACTCTGGGGACAGATTTTGATATTTTTGCAATGTTATACCAATTTAACTTATTAATGTACAATCGCATCATATCTTCGGATAATTCATATTTTTGAGAAATATCATCCCAATGTTCTTTTTTCAAATCTCTTTCGTGTTGCATTATAAAAAGGATCGAAAGCACTGTAGTGTCCCACTATCTTCTATTTATTAGGGAAAAATTTCAAAGTTTTTATAAATTGGGCTCTTTTTTTTTGCGTTACATTCAGCACATTTTCCAGAAACTCTTTTAACTCCATTGATGTTTGCATAGTATTTTATATCATTTGTTGCAGTTTTCTCTTTTGCACCTCACACAATATATGAGCGCCATTTATTTAGGGAAAATTTATCGTGCATAAAACCCTACGCGAATACCTATTTCAGTAAGATCTTCCTCCATATTATTAAGTTTTTTTTCTAATTTTTGAAATTTGACAGCATAAGAATCATTGTATTCAACAAATTTATGACCAATATTCTCAAAAGTTTTCGTAGCATCTAAACTAAAACTTATCAAAAGACTCTTTAAAATTAGTAAGTTTTTCATTAATTTCACCAACATCGTCTACTGATCTTCTATTTCTGGCTTCTAACTTATCATAGACTTCTGTCGTAAAATCTTTAACATGCTGTTTATGATTCTCATAATTTTGTTTTAGTTCATTAAACATTTTAATAGGATCTTCTGAATTGAATCATTACAACAACATCCAAATGGATTAATTCCTTTACTAACACCGCTAATTCTTTTTCCTTTAAAATCTAAAGGCATTTTTTAACATTCGGATCATGTAAATCAACAATATCGATGTTTTCTGATAATTTTAGAGGTTTTAAAATTTGTTCTTTAACAACAAACATCATGTTTTGTCAATACCAGGTCGAAACATCCGACAATTCTTTTCTTATTAGCCAAACTAAACATAATTCTTTTCAACTTTGATCGCTTCAGTAATTTTATCAGCTTTTTTCGATATGAGACATTAAATTGGTAAATAATTTTTTTACACCATCATCAACTTCTTTTTCCAATGTTTGTATTTTATCAGCAACTTCATTTGAACTCATGAAATTTGCAAGTTTGTTATCATATTCTGCTTTAAAATCTTCAATCTCGACAGCAAACGTATCTGAATCTGGAAGGTTTTTGTAATATAATTTTCTAAACTTGTTATCAAACTCATTTCTCAAACTATCAAAATTCAAACTATTATCTACATTTTGAATAATTTGTGTTCCAAATACGTCAAAAATATTTTGTGAATCCATATTTATTAAGTAATAATTTGTTAACAACTTCTTTAAAATCTTTACCAGTACTCAGTTCATTCAAAACAAAAACACATAAATGACCACAAATTGGGGGATCTTTATAGTCTTGAATCTGAGAGTCCATTGTAGTAGACGCTTGATTTTTTCAAATATTTGATCAATTCTATCGGCGGTTTGTCCTCAATTCTTCCATACGAATCAAATAACAGGCATTTCTTATCCATTCTTATAATAACAAACCCAATGCGTTTCCACTTCTTATAATCGAGTCTAAATTCACAATTCCACATTCAAATTTTCTTAACTTTTTCAGGTAATGTATCTCTCATGAAGATTCCTCTAAAATGTTTTAATATTTTTTCGCAGATTTTCTTCCAATTCCCCCCCGAATGTTAAAAGGTTTAAAATTTTTTTTTTTTCAAATGTTTGATTTCACGTAATTCAAAGTTTTCTCATCTAATCCAGATCCTGTAACATCTTCCAACTCTTTTATCTAACCAATTTAAAATGTTTCGAACAATAGGAAATCACATCCTTTTTAAATTTAACGATTGGAGCAGCTTTACGAACATAAGGAACAACATTTTTAACAACTGGAATATTTTCTCCAAAATCTAATAAATCTTTTCAAAAGTCCACCATTTTTAAGTTCTTTCAACTGATTATAAGAAAATTCTATTCTGGTTTTCCTTTATTGTTTTTCTTATGTTTTTCGAGTTTATTGTATTGTCTATTTGTTAAAAAATATCTTATCTTCGCCATTTTTTAGTTGATCTATTTTAAATTGAATACTAACGGGTATTTTCTTCTTAAAAGCGGATTTTATTTTTTCTTTCTGATTTTTGCTGAAATTTACGTTCACCTCCATTTATATAGTTAAAATTTCAAGTTCTCTTCAATTCCCATTCCTAGTTTTCTCTTCAAAAACATTGCTCCAACTGTTGGACAGTGCAACAAATCTTTCACCTAAACTAGCATCTTTTGATAAAAATCGATTCCATTGCCTTATCTTGGCAAAACTTTATCTGCTATATGTCTGGAATTTGTATCTCTATGTTTTGCATAAAAAATATCGTGTTCCATAGCAGCTTGATCTAATTTATTTATACCAGTATCTCCCTATCTTTTTAGTCTTTTTTTTTCGAGTTTTTGTGCCAGGCCCCCAGATACTGATAAGTTTGGTACGTGTAATTCAAAAAGGTAAATTGTTGATAAAATCATTCAAAAGTCCGCTACCTTCAATCATAGATGAACTTATTGCCGGCAAAACTCGTTTTAAAATATTTTAATTCCATCAGGTTTTTTCAATCAATTTCATCAAAGTTTGTTCGAAATAAAATCTTTAATCGCTTTCTTTTCGTTCAAAAAAATTGTTGTTTCCAGCCTTTTCTTGAGCATAGATATAATTTTATTAATTCCAATCGAGTTTTGTCAAATCGTCGATATATCTGTAATTCAATCTTATTATCACTGTATTTTCTTACACCCTGATCCTTCGATTCGTTTTTCCCAAATTGGTTTAATCAAATTGAGATATTTTTTTACCTTTACTTGACTTTGGTTTCTTAGTTGATGGATCATTATTTTTGGTAAATTGAATCAGATTTCCATAAAAATTTCAGTATACTTTTTCAAGTCTTCTTCAGAATATAAACCGTCTTTTGGAACATCAGTGCCTGTTAATAATCTCCATAAACCTTGAGTTCCTTCATATGTTTTTTTCATTAATAACTATGTCATTATGTTCAAAATTTACGGGCAAATTTCCAATCATAAAACTTTTCTTTTTTCTATCCCAATACAAAACACAAATTTATCATCTCTTCGCTCTAGGAAGGAATTTTCTACCAATTTCACCAATTATTATATCCGTTGTTCCAGGACTTATTGGTTCAACTATGGTAGAGTCTTCAATGATTCTAGGTCTAAATGGTGTCGACGATGGTAATTTTGGCAATTCAAACTCAGATTCTGGTATCGAAATATCGGCAAACTGTCGTACAAACTGGAACCAAAATTCATTAAATTTTGATTATCGCTTAAAACATTTTCAATTTTGCCCTCAACATTTTTTTATTGCAGAAGTTACAGGTTGATTGATTTTTTGAATAAAATTCTTGTTCTTTTTCATCAAATTCGAATCTGTTCTTTAAATTCTTTGATTAATTTCTTTTCTATTTGATCAAGTTTTTTTGCTTCTTCTGAAGTTACGTTCGCCATTTATTTAGGAAAATTTTGAAACGTGAACGTGGAACGTGGAAACGTGAACACGAAACGTGAACACGGAACGTAAAACGTGAACGTGGAACGTAAAACGTGAACGTGGAACGTGGAAACGTGAACACGTGAACACGAAACGTGAACGTGGAACGTAAAACGTGAACGTGGAACGTAAAACGTGAACGAGAACGTGAACGAGAACGTGAACGCGAACCGTGAAACACGAACGTGAACCGTAAACACGAACGTAAAACATGAACGTGAAAACGTAAACACGAAACGTGAAACATGAACGTGAAACATGAAACGTGAAACCACGAACGTGAAACGACGAACGTGAAAACACGAACGTGAAACGTAAACACGAAACGTAAAACATGAACGTGGAACGTAAAAACGTGAACGTGGAACGTAAATAAAAACGTGAACGTGGAACGTAAAACGTGAAACGAGAACGTGAACACGAAACGTGAAACGTGAACACGAAACGTGAAAACGTGGAACGTGAACGTGAACGTAACAGCATTTACCGTTTTTTTCAGTTGTTTTCATAATGTAAATAAAAAGTAAAGATAATGTAAAAAATAATTGTAACAAATATTTTATCGAGACCACTGAGCAGGTGCATTTATGTTAGAAAATTTATTCAAATATTTACCATTTTTAGGCCTTCAAAGTTAGATTAATTGTTAAAAAATCCGTAGTCTTCCTTCCAAATTTTATCATACAACTCAATAAAGTGGTTTAAAAACTCATATCAGATCCCACATAATTGTTGTAAATCTTTCTCGAATAGTGATCGTCTTGCTTAAAAACACACAACATATTCAAATTATTTCTAATAACTTGTTTATCAACCTTTGAAAAGGCATTGGGAAAGATAGATACAAGATATGTTTTTGTGACGAGACATTACGAAATATTCCTTAATAACGTCCCTGATTTTCCAAAATACAATCATCAAAAACGATTAACGAATTGGGTTTACATTTGCTTATATGTGAAACTTATGTCCTCGGAAGCATTATAAAAATGTGATATTTTTTTTGTTTAAGTTTTTCTCAATATTTTCAAATCTTTCTTGTAATTTTTTATAGGCGTCTTGTTCTAAAGATTTACTAAAAACATACAAATTGGAATAAGGAATCAACCTATTGTAGATAAAATTCAATAATAAAGTTGTTTTTCCACATCCACTTGAACCAACAATTAACAATCTGATTGGTTGATCTTTCTTACTTTCTTCAAACGTTTGAAGTTTTATCTGATCTTTTTGCTTTAAAAATTTCTCCATTTAAATAGAAGATTTTCATCTTGAAGCAACGCTTGCGAAAATGAAGCTGTTCAAGTTGACTTCAGAAAGCTCTAAATTAGTTTTAAACTTGGAACATCCTATTCATTTAGAGGAAGAATCAAATTATTTCATCGGTTTAAGCGGTTTTTATTCTGACAATTTTGTAATAAATATTAGTGAAAGTTCTCCTTATTGTATAGGATTTAGTGAGAAGAACATAACAAAATATTATGGTTTAAACAAAGGATATTACACTTTCGATCAAATAAAAAATTCCCTTAAAAATTATCTGAAAACATTCAAAACAATCAGATAAATCTTTAAACTTTGACGAAAAACAAGTTTGAAATGCAAAAAAAAATTATCTCTCTAATAAAAATTCAAATAAAATCACCAGTAAGAATAATGTTTTTCAGCAATTATTGTAGATTTATTAGGGTTTGTTCAAGAAACTATTGAGCCAAATCAGGTATATTTAGGAAATAAAACGCCAAAATTTAGACCGTTCGATGTAATTGAAGTGCACTGCAATCTCGTTGAACCTAGTTTTGAAAATCATACCGAACATTTACACAAAGAATCTGAAATTTTGTACACTTTTTTCCCAAATGTTGCTTATGGATCAAAAATCAGTGAAAAAACCGAATGAAATCGATTATATTCCAATTAGAAAAAATATTAAAAGAATTCAAAAAAAATCGTTCTGACTATTCAAGACTCTGAGGGAAATTTATTAAATAATGAGAGTAAAACAACAATATATTTAAGATTGAAAAAGGAATAAAAATGAGTTGATGATGATGACAAAATTTCAATATTTTTACTTAAAAAACAAGGGGCTATTCGAATGGCCCCTTAACAATCTTCATCCTGACCCTGTTTTTATCAATGAATCTGGACTTTATACTGAAATAAAAATTACTAGTTAAATTTCTTTTCTATCTAAATGGAGACAGTTGTAGACCTACTCAATAATCAACTAAAATTCAATAACAAACATATCTTTACGATTGTTGACGAAAACAATGTGATCTGGTTTAAGGCTAAAGACGTAGCAAAAATTCTAGAATATGAAAATACTATGCAAACGATCAGAATAAACGTTGACGAAGATGATAAAAACTTCTATTTTAATCTAAATATAAGGGGGGCTATAAATAGCTTACCTTCAAACTTCCAAAATAACACTGTTTTCGTTAATGAACCAGGTCTCTCAAAATAAAAATTGCTTGTTAAATTTTTTCTATCTAAATGGAGTCAGTCATAGATCTAAGAAATAATCAACTAAAATTCAATAATAAAGAAATTTTAACAATTGTTGACGAAAATAATGAATTTTGGTTTAAGGCTAAAGATGTTGCAGAAATATTGGAATATAACAATACAGAAAAAGCGATTAGAAATAATGTCGATGAAGGTGACAAATCTCAATACTTTTATCTAAAAGATAAGGTAGCCCTCGAGGGCCACCTCGCAAATATTCACAAAGATACTATTTTCATTAATGAATCAGGACTTTATTCGTTAATTTTAAGATCTCATAAAATAGAAGCAAAAAGCTTTCAACAATGGGTTACGAGAGATGTTTTACCAAGCATTCGTAAATTTGGTGTGTACAAAACTTGAGAAACAAGATTAAATATTTAGAGGACGAAGTTTTAAACACTTGCAAATTAAAAGATGAAATAAAAACGGAAATAATCGCAAAAACAAAGTGTAAAAATTGACTTAATGAAACCAGACCTTGTTTGTAAAGATTTTGCTAAGAAAAAACACCATGTTTTTGTATTAATTAAGAAGAATCACATGTGGGAATATCCTTATTACGTTATCAGAGCTCAAAAGAGAGAAATACCGAAAAGATTGAAAGAACTTGAAATTGATTACCCAGAAATGGAAATTTTATTAAGACAAGGAGATCCAAATAGTATAAATCTCTACAACCAAATGAAAGAATCTTTGAATATTTTATACAACGGAAATCATTTTACTACAAATATGGCAGAATCTCGACTGATTTATAGAATTATCTAAATTACACGATGAAAATGTTAATAAATTTTATTAAACTCTCGAATTATGATATTTTGTTTGTAAATGTTTTTGAAGATAAGGTAACCATTGAATGATTCGTCCACACTCGCAAAGAGTCGTGTTTCTTTTGACTTTCTCGTTTAATTCTTCTAGTACAATCTCTACAAAAAGCCTTCTTGTTATCTTTACTATAATTCCAATCGTAAAAATTTGGAAATATCCTTAATTTCTTTACAAACGCAACATTTTTTCTCTTCTAACGTTAATTTTTCTAATTTATCGTATAATTCTCTTGCATATTTTTTATGACAATCCTTACAATAATAGTATAATCCATCTTTGGTATTCTTATTTTTATGAAAAGCTTCAAAATCTTTAAATTCTTTGCACCTTGAACATTTCTTTTGAGCCTCCATTTATATAGAAAAAATCTTTGACTTTCTCAATTCATATTCATAAAACTTTCCGGTTATTTCTTCATTATTTAAATCTTTTATACTATAAGTTACAGGATCTGTGTTATTAATTTGATAAATCACAAAGATTTCTCTTGACCAATTGTTCTTATATTTGTTCGAAAATGTTTGTTTTTTACTAACAATTCTTACATGATCATTGACTTTAAATTTAGTTTTCGTGTGAATTTCAGGTGGAACATACTTGAAAACTGTCTCTAATAACTCCTTTTCTGCATCTTTATCTACGACTTTGGGCTTCATTTTGATTGTGCTGTGAACTGTATCGTTATAATTGTTTACGATTTTTTGAAGAATATCGATCCATTTAAAGTTTTTATTAATCTCAAAAATTACTTTCATTCTCTCATTTTGAGTTCTGTTATATCTCTCTACAATACTTGATTTCTCTTCGTTTTCAGTATGATAAATCTTGATGTCGTATTTTCTCAAAACATCATTAAATTCTTTATTTTTAAACTCTAAACCCTTATCTGTATGAAGTAAATTTGGAGGTTTATGCCTGATTTTTATCGCGTCTTTTACTATATCTTCGAAAGCTTTTGAAACATCCTTGCCGTTTTTTCTTTTGATAGCTCTTGACCAAGCATATTTTGAGAAAGTATCAATAACATTTAACATATACTTGAATCCATCATTTTGATCCGAATAATTAGACATTATAACTAAATCTGCTGCCCATAAATCGTCAATTCCTAAAGTTATAATTTTTCTCTTTTTAAACTTTTTTCGTACTGGTGCATGAATTTCTCTAGCTTCAATCTCGATTTCTTCCATATTCTTAGATTCTTTCTTTACTTGTTTTTCATTTGGATTCTTTATAAATTTACTCTTATTTGTCTTACATTTTGAACATTTTGCAGCAATTCTATACAATCCGTTTTGAGTTTGAACGATTTTAGAATCTATATTTTTCGTTTTTTTCTTGCATTTGTGGCAGTGAATCAAATCATCTTCCATTTACATGTCAAAGTTTCCAAGTTTATTTAACTCATCTAATATATCAGATTTTGCTTCATTTTTATAGCCATAAGGTACTGTATCGATCTTATTTTCTAGGACAATTCTCTTATCATCTTTAGCGTTCAGTGCTAACTTGTTTATAGTGATGGTATACAATTCATGTTTATAGCTTTTTATTACAGTCATCTCCCTAAATTCTTCTTTATCTTCGAACAAACATCTCTTCAAGTTTTCGATATTTATTGTTTTATTTACAACGCTTCTCTTAATTCCTTTACACCTAACTGGGTTTTTATCTAGATATTTGTACGAGTACATCTTTGATCTTAAACCACAAAATTCTTCTAAAACTTCGCTATTTAACTCATCTTTGAATTTCCCTATTACCTTCTTATTTTTAGTAGTGAAACATTCATGATCTTTTGGATAATCACTTGTATCAAAGTCATCTATATTTTCTTTAATAATTTTAAAAGGATCTCGTTTCAATTCTAGAAAATAACTGTCTGTATCCATGTAACACAGATTCAAATCTGGATCAAACTTCTTTAATTTGTTGTAATAAAACTCGTACATTAGCAATTTTGAGAGGTCGAGAACTGAAAATCCTATGTAAATCGGTTTGTTAAATTTAACCTTTTGTTTGTACATGTGACTCGCTATACAGTTGTCGTCAAAGATGTTAAAGCATTTGAAGTTCGTTTTCTTGGCCTGTTTCATTGAAAAATTCTTCATTTCCTAGTCTAATATCACATCTGTTTCTCACATTTTCCATAGATTTTCCAAAAACTGAGTTGTTCATTAACTTGTAAAAGTCCTTCTCAAAGTCACTTGTAGCTTTGGTTCTCATGTTTGTGTTAAAATCAATGTAATCTTTCATAAAAGGCTTCTGATCGAATGCAATAACTCTATTCACATGTTTTCAAAATCATACCTTGTTCCAGATAGAATTTCAAATTTCTCGAATGAACAACGTATTCAGTTTTATCCAGTAGAGTTGTGCAAAGTTTGTTTTTAAAATGTTCTGGAGCAAGAGGTAAATCCTTGTGATGTTCGTGTAAATTTGTTGGATATTCTAGATCGACTTCAAGAATATAGCCATAATCTTCGTCGCCAGTGAGTTCCAAAATTGTTTCTTTCCATTCTGCTGTTGTATACGTTTTAGGATCCATCCACTTGATTTCGTTATATGGTAAAATTTTGCATAAGTCCATACCCATAAAGGTTGTTTGCATCGACGTACAACAAATAGTTTTCGGGCTTTGTCTTATCAAAATATCTTTCAAATATTTGTTATTTGCTTTAACATATCGTTTAATACATTGAGAAATGCCTCCGCGAATACCTTTTTCGATCATCAAATACATATTATAATCACTAATTAACTGTAATTTTATCTTCGTTAATTTTAACATAGCGTCCCATGCAAGACTGGGAGCTGTTAGATAGTGTGCTGGATCAAGTTTATAGCAATTCAAACAAATATTCCTAAAATTTTCAAAGATATCAGCGAGCAATAGAACATCTTGAATGTTATAGAGATCAGAGTAATTTCCAAGATTTTTATCTTTTAATTTGTTCCAAACATTTAAGTAGTGTTGAAAATCTTTCTCAGATATGCTCTCATCTGTCAAAAGTGAATAGAAATCTTGAATTCTCAATTCTTCTGTGTAATCAAGTTTTTCAATACTGTCGATAAATTCATAGGGAAATATTCCTTTTCCAGATAGAATTTTTAAAAGATTTCTTCTATCGTCATTTGGTTGTCTATCTAGAATTGCGTTCAGGACCATTCTTGTATAAAATGATTTGTATGTTTGAAAATCATCATCTTTTTTGAGGTTTTTAGCTAACTTTTCTATAGACGATGCCCATAAATCTGAACGTATCTACAAAAGAAAACTTGATGAACTTTCTTGGTTTATCATCTTCAAACTCATACCCATATCCTGAATTTACTGAATAATTTTATGTATTTTTCATCGGTGTTTGCGATCAAATCAACATTACCATACTGTTTTGCCAATTCTTTTATGTACAAATGAGCATCGTAATTTGGACATATTGTGGCAGAAAACGGGAATATTTTGAGGAAATTTGAGATTCAAGTTACAAGATAAATGAGGCAAGCACCTCTAAATTTACCTGTTAAATGACAATGATCTCGTACTTTTTTTCTTGTTTGATTATCAAAACCCTCACATTCACAAATATGACAAAGACTGGAAATTTTGGTACGCTAATTCTTCTTCTTCGGTCAATTTCATAGGTATTTTATTCTTTAGAATTTATACTTTTTAGCTATGTATTTCGATAATTTATTAAGTTCTTCAAACAATTTTGCAGCAGGAACATTTGGCAAATCTTCTTCATTTTTTTGCTCTATAAACATATAGGTTTGTACATGCGATTTGTCACATTTGACACTAAATATAGAGTAAAACCATAAGGAATGTGCTTCTGAATCTTGGTTTGTAATCGATCTTTGTGGATTGTTCTTGCATGTCGGAATTTTTTCTAATATGCTTTCAAAATCCATATAAATAACGTAAGGATGAGAAAATTTCTTTTGATAATTAGTAAATGATGTTGTTTTGACCTGGAAACGGCATAATTGGCTTACAAAACTTCGTGTTGCTTGCAAATTTCTAAATGATCTGTTAAATCTCCAGATTTGTAGAAATGGCTTAAACATCTTCTGCATAGAAATTTTTTATTTTTACACTTAGATAACTGAGAAAATACAAGTTTGTTTAAATCTGTTATCAAAACATAATGAGATTTTTCATCTTGTTTTAACATACAATAAATCGATTTCTAACTCGGCATCATAAATTTCTGAAATTTGTAACGGAACAATATTGGAGTTTTTTCATCAAAACTATAGACATTTACAGACATTTTCGGATAATTATACCTTTGCTTTACTGCTTTCGTTTTTTCAAATAATTGTATATCTTTTAAGGACATTGGATACTCCGAAAAACCTGAAAATATCTCGTCATTTACAAATTTCTCGTATTGCTTTGCTCTCTGTCAGCATTCTTTTCAGGTTTTTCAATAGCGCATTCGGATAGAATAAACAAAACAGAAAATCATCTTTATTTTTGATATTTACACAAAGCTTTCTTATCTTTTGATTTTCTTTGGGCAAATCGATATATGATCCTGCGTTCATTATTTCGTGTTTATTAAGGCTCAAAAACTAGTTGTTTGCAGCTTTTTAAATGTCCATCCAGAACCCTTATTTGGATGATTTGTCTGTTCTCGATGTGTTAATTTTATTAAATTGCTTAGTAATAAAGTCGTTTACATCAAAGATCTCGTCTGCTTTTATAGTAAAGTACATTGGACAAGTTTGTGTTTCACCGTTCACTAAAGTTCGTTCGTATTCGCATTCTAAAGAGAGATATCCTTTACTATTTTTCACAGTTTTCTTGAAATTTTTCGATATTAAACTTTTAATTTCTGGGCGCAAAATAGAAAGATATTTGTAAATTGACATGAAATTTGTCGTTCAAATTTTGTTAAAATGTATTGCTTAAATAGACCATGTATTGAGGATAAAAACTTCTACATCAATGATATTTTTCAGGTTTCTCATTAAGAGTTTTGTCAATTTCTTCGATAATTTCAGACTTAGTTTTATCGTTTGTTTCAATGGACAATTTCTCAGCGATTGATTGAATTTTTTCATCTTTAAATAGATTGAGATCTTTTTTACTTTCCTTAAAATTTTTCTTAGTTCACGCAATTTTTCTATATTATACATGTTTTGGTGATCGGCAATTTGATTCTCTTTAGCCCAAGTCCTCAAATAATTTAGTTCTTTATTATAAATTTCTTTGTTCTTCAAATGATTTTTCGACTTATAATGTCGGGTAAAATGATGTTCGAAAACATCTTTTTTGCAGTACGGGCAGGATATCTTTTTCCTCTCCATTTAAATAGGGAAAAATTTTGAATCTGCCAAGTTTTTACTTTTTAGTAAAATATCTTTTTATTAAGCTGAAAAATAGCCAATAATTCAGTAGATTTCTAAGAATTTTTATCAAAATTTGATAAAAATCAGCACAATTTATGGTTGAACAGCCTTTGATTCTTCTATTTAAAGGAAGAAAAATTTGTTTAAAACTAACACTTTGAAAAGTACAGATTTTTACTAAAATTTGATACAAATCAGCACAATTTATGGTTAAACAGCCTTTGATTCTTCTATTTATATAGAAAAAATTTCATTTAGAGATTTTTTTAAATTTCAATTTTGTGTAGTGATTTTTCGAGAAATATCGTTCACATTATCAACTTTAAAGCTAAAAAATTCGCAATAATTAGAGAAATTCAGTAGATTTTCAGGATTTTTTTCAAAAAAAACTCTAGTATATATGCACCTTAAGAGCTGTGGTTTTGACCCTAAAAACACGTTTTTTAGGGTCAAAACCCCGGTTTTTTGTGTATTTTGGAAGTATAGTGTTGATTTTTTTCACATTAAAAGTGTAGAAGTATTAATTTTTTTCTATGTAAATGGCACTGTTACAAGAGTTGAATAAGGTTGGTGATTTAACATTCAACAGAATACAAGAAATTAATAGAATTAGAAGAAAATAAGAAATACAAAATTGTGAATTTGGAGAAAATGAAAGATAAATTCGGGTTTAACAATAATTGCCGAGTTGGGAAGATTGTAAAGTACACTTGCCAAACAGATTTTTGACTGTTTTGGATGAAAAAAAAGATTAAAGAATTGAACAAAAATGAAAAAAATTACACTTGGTTGTTACTGGAAAGAAGACTATTAAAGATAAAGACTGTGTTACAATTAACTTCGTGGAATAAAGATTTCGAAGATTTCTGGATTTTTTCATTAAAACAGCTTAAAGAAAATTAGAAGCCTACAATGAAACAGTTAAAACAGCTATAGATTTCGGTTATAATTTTTCATTCGTGAGTTACATATTAGTTTATTGTCCTTTAAACAGTATTTTACGTTGATTTTTTCTGACTGTCCCAAAGTGAGCTAGAACCCTCACATTCATATCTACTTATATATATATATATATATTAGTGACAGTTCTGTAAGCAATTACTTACAATATATATATATATATATATATATATATATATATATATATATATATAATTGTAAGTAATTGCTTACAGAACTGTGACTAATTTATACTGTCACAATGCCACTATTAACTATATTGTCTAACTATTTACACACCAAGCCAACAAATATTAAACGAATTCCATCTGTCACTAAACACGAGTATTAGGCTACTACTAATTCTGTCACTTCTGGAGCTGAACTTCTCATTTGTTATTGGCGCTTCGAGAACATTCGAATACCAGAATTTACTGGGACAAGTGGAGAAAGGGTTTACATCGGCCACCCATTTATCATTCTCCTAGGGGCCTCATTTGCTTATCTTGCACAAGGGCTCCGCAGGTCTAGCTACGCCACTCACCAATAGTCAAACTTTCAAAACATATTACATACATTATATTTACGACAGTATTATTGCCCATAGGCAATATTCTCTCTGAGTGAGGCGTATGGGCAATATTCACTTTGTAATGATGTGGACCCTGGTATTGAAACTCTCTGTGCTCTGGCCCTAATTAGGGATCTTTACGAGGGGAGTGTTACAACCATCAGGCACTCTGGTGGAGTTACTCCTTCCAGGGCTGTCCTCTGCCTCCGGTTATCTTCAATCTTGTTATGGAGTGCCTAATCCATCCTGTACTTGCCCTGGATGAGGAGCATGGTGTGTCGATGCACGGGGAGTGGGTCAGTCTCCCGGTCTATGCTGATGACCTGGCTATCGTGGCTAGGTCGCAGGCTTCACTCCAGGCCCTGCTGAACTCCGTTTCGTCAGCGGCGACTTGGTTTGGCCTCAAGTTCAAACCCGAGAAGTGCGCGACTCTCCATGTCACCGGCAGGACCGTGAGGCCCACCCCATTCACCCATTTATGGCTCTTCCCTCCGTGTCCTTTAAGATGGAGATACATACGACCATCTTGGTGTGCCTACTGGGATGAGAGGTGGACCAGACTCCAATGCCTACCATTGACAGACTGAAGGAGGAGACCGCTAAGATTCTTAGCCAGTGATCTTGCTCCCTGGCAGAAGTTGGATGCGTTCAGGACTTTTAAAGTCCCCAGCTGGACTTCAACCTCAGAACGGCGAGGATTAAGAAGACCTCCTAGAAAGGGGTGGGAACTCCTTGATGAGGGCGGTAGCAAGAGGACCCTCAATCCCCCTCTCGCGGCAAGCGCAGAACTGGTCGAGCTCCCGCCATCGAAGGGTTGGGTGGGACTACTCCCCCATTTCCGATCAAGTCGATTTTAGCCGCAGTAGGGCATGCGTTTCCGATTACTCACATCCTCCGACCCAAGAATCGCCCATCTTGTCGTAGAGGGTCTAGCTGTCTCCGCTGGGCATCGCTCTGCTGCCCGGGTCGACGTTAGACGATTCGTCGCATAACTCAAAGGGGAAAGAGGTGGTGACTCCAATGGCACTACACACCTTCTCTGCGGCCCAGACAAGCGAGGAACCCGCCTGTTAAAGCGACTGCCTACGCTTCGAGGGGGGGTGGCCAGTGATGAGCGGCGGACATTCCACAGCTGATGGTGTCTGGTGGCGGGGGCGGCCGATCGTCGTGGGAACAGAAAAAACCGAAGGTCGCTGTTATACCCGCTCTAGGATTGTAGTATTGCAGCATCCACGGTCGAAGCTCAACACCCTTGCCGCGAAGCCAAACCAAGGCTTGGGTAGTCCACGTCCCCCCTGAGCACGAAAAGAGGGTAAAAAAAAAAACTGGCCATGATCGTGAGATTTCAAGTTGTTATGTACTGAATGCGCGGTTTATTACCCTGTGTGGGGACCCACGCCGGTGTAATAGCACCGGCAATGCCTCCTAAAACGGACACAAGCACGCCCTTTACTGATCTAATTGGGCCAGTCCGTTCTTTTTATAAAACCGTACAGTTTGTGGGATATTTTCTGTAATTTCTGGAGGAATTCACCCTCACGGCTTACTGTTAGGCGGGCCATTAATCGCCACCTAATCTCGGGAAAATCTAAATATTCGAGGTGTAGCTGGCTTGCGGCACCACCGAACAAACTCAGTCCGGATGTGAATCCCGTTAAAATTCCTGCACATACATTAGAAAGTGGATTTGATGGCTTTTTGATGGATCAGGAAAAACCCTGTGTCCTTCGTTTGAAAGACAAGTAAAAATTAATAAATGTATAAATAGTACATCAAACACAAAATTAACAACTTCGAGAAAATTGCCACACTGACGCACTTTTGCAAGTCGTGGGTGGAGGTCAGTGGACAATAAAATAATAAAAAACAGGTTTCTTATCAGATTATCAATCTATGTAACGTTCTTGATGATACCAGCCAGGGCTGCTCCCCGTGGCGCATGCACTACGAACCGATTAATAATAGATAACACTGGCACGGAGTCACCTAAACAGAAACTAAAATTAGGCCTACTTTTCTTGTTATTGTCTTTATCTTTTTATCTTATACAAACTAAAAACACATATCTCATTAAACCCTTCCTTCTCAAGCGGAAAACTAGAATGTTATGCTAAATATATAAACAGTAAAACCACATGGTTTTACTTTTGCTATTTACATTAATTTGCCTGTATGATTAATTTAATCCTAATTTTAATTTATACACATAGATTTTAATATTAATAACTAAAAATAATACTGTAGGGGAAAATAATTAATTGTAGGAAATTCTCCTTGTAACTAAAAAACAACATTCTTAATTTACTTAAAAAATTTTGCTTAACGATTTTATAGAGTATTTATAACGTCATAAAAAGCAATTTATTTAAAAATAATTATGGGACGGTTGTAAAGAAAAGAATGTCTTTTAGTATTGAGACTTTGTTAACTTTACGTGTCTTTCTGAACATTCGCCGGTCCTATGCTTCTGAATAGTGGATAAAACTTTTTTTAGGCCCCCCTTGAACTTAAAATTCAATTCAATTCAAACAAAGAAATTTATTTCACTTTTTTTACATAATAGTAGCCTACATACAAATAAACAGTTAAAGATAACTAATACCTAAAAAGAAAATTACAGCACAGCATAATCTATTCTAAACAATTAAGTACAATTATTGCCTAAAAAAAAAACTAAAATAATTATATAATAAAAATCTAACATAATTTTTGTTAGTGAAAAAAATAAATTAGGTTATATTCCCAAAGGGCGAAGGTCCGGTGTGGGATCATCCCATCACTTGGAAAAAAAAAACACTTAAAAACAACACAGACAGACAACAGCTGCCATTTTTTTGTGCTGACTAAAAAAAAAATCAAAAATACATCTTTTTTTACGTAAAGAAAAAAATTTAAAAGGACATTTAAAAATAAACCACTTATTATTTCTGGCCGTTAGACATTTTTGCTATTATATTCATAACAAGTAAAATAAAACAATATAACATATATCTAAGAACATTTATTATAAATGAGCTGATACTTAGAATTGGAATCAAATAAACAAAAAGCTTAGATTGATAAATAGAGGTTAAAACTGATTAATATACTATATATATGTAATACTATATTGCAGATCTAAGTTAGGAACACCCTAATTTTAGATAGACCTATATTAAATATGTAAAAATCATTTTATCCCCCTTTGTCTGAAAGCGAAAAAAACAGAACAAACTATTCCAATAACGCCTAAATAAATTTATTGCTATAGCGAAAACGCTATAAATTACCACTTTCTAGTGTAAAACAGCCAAAGGTTTATACACAATAAGACAGATTGTTGCAATGGAAGAAGTTTTAAAATTGAATGAAATAGGAAAAGGAGCTCTCTCGTAATTATTTTTTTAACGTAATTATCTCATCCATGAAAATGGTATTTTTTTAGTTACTTTTAAACTCCTCTATGGACAGGTTATAGCGTCCCCTCCCCTTCCCAAAAAAACTCCGTATTGAACCTTTTTACTCTACCCAGAGCAAAATACCCAGAATAATCGTAACAATCTTTCATCACAGAAATTTCTGTCAAAAAATTAAATTTCGTTGTAGTGTAATTTAAGTCTGTTGTTTTTCCAAGACTGGGTTATGTTGTTATCTCCAATGTTACATTTTGAATAAAAAATTATCTCCAAGATAATTTAACATTGTCTTCCTTTGTAATATATTTAACAGTTCCGTAAGTCATTCATATGTGTATCCATATCTAGCTAAATTCATAACAATTAAAATCAGAAAAGTTAAAATCTTTTAAAAATCAAAATTTACATACTTTTGTTTTTCTCCGAACGATTTAACTTATACCAAGTTTTATTTTAATTTACACACCAGCGTCTCAAAATTGGAAAGATGTTCGTTTAATTTGGTTCCGTAACAATTGTGTATTTCTGTTGGAAATGTTGGTAACAGTAAGAAAAAAGCTATGTCCTTTCAGTCGGAATGCCGCTGAATCTTTCCCATTACAATTTTTCTTTAATACAATCGTTAATAAAAAATTCAAGAATTTCGTAAATGATTACGATTCAATATTTCTCTGAAAAAGAATTCGATGAGCTAACGGAAGCTTTTAAAATATTTTCGGGATGTGATCGTAATAAAAGGTTCCTTGAATTGCTAAAAGGCACAACTTTGCTCTGATACCGTAATTAAAAAAAACGTTTGAGTACAGTTTTGGGGATTGTTCTTCAAAACTTTTAAACATTTCGGCAGGCAATACAGGGACAAACATGGATGATGAAAATTTAAAAACGTAGAACCAACTCTAGGTGATAGTTGGCCCCTTCAGAGGCAGTCTTATACTGTGCCTTAAATACATTGGAATGGGACCGAGAAGGGGCGGTATGATACGGGCCGGTACGAGAGAAGCTTTGATAGATTGTATGCGAATATGCTACCCAAAGTATAATAAGCTTGATCTTTGAAAAGGCGGACTGGGTATTCCACCTGATTAGTTAAACTCGTGTTCCTTTTGTCTTAGAATAACTAACGAGATGTATATTCCGAGAAAACTCACTCAACTTTATACCGGTCACCAACCACAACTAGGTGACTGAAACCGCATAATAGCCCCAAAACTAAAAACTTCAAAATGTTTGGGTGTTTCGAAGGTCACCAATAACGTAGCAGTTGGTACACCTTAGTATCCACAGGTTTGAACATCTCAAATCGGCCTCCAGGCAGGGAACACCTACGTTTAGAAAACCCAACAACCACCGAAGGAATTCCTAAAGAGTTTTCGAGGTCGAGTACATTATCTGGAAGGAGGCTAAATTATCTGGAAGGCTGGAAAGTGGTATTAAGGAAGAAGAATTAATGGGTAATGACGAGAAGGTGTGTCCACCCCAAGGGAAAACACGATTATCTCCCGAAGAATACGTCCCCCAGTTTCGTGTGTTGGAATTTGGGCGGAGGAAAGGATCGGCCTAAATTTTTTAAGAAATTTTACGATTAATTGGAAATGGACCATATGGAGGGGCTAATTAAAACACAGGACGCGCGATTATCAAACGGGGAAGACTTAAAGATTCAAGGTGGCCAATGGGATCAAAAAACTGAAATAAAGGAGAGAGATCTAGAAATGTGGAGGAAGTTTATTAGAAAACACGTACAACATACCTGTATACGTTCATTGTTGACGTTTCGGGTCTTACTGCATTAAGTTCGTTTTTAAAAAACTAATTGACTTTAAGAAGGAAAATATTTCCAAAGGATTAGCGCAAAAATTAAGAACTGTGACAAGAACCCAGTCTGTCTAGATGTTATAAATCACAGCTGACCAAGGAAGAAGTAACAGGAGTTTAATGATTTCCTGTGAGAACGATCTTAAGCTGACTTTAAATGATCGTCTCCTGGTCTTTAATAAACATTATAAAACGACGTGCATTTAAACAAACTAAATGAATGGAGAAACCGGTTCAACACAAAGATTTTAATCCATCGTAAACCCGTAAATGCAGAAGGTAATAAACTCTAAAGAAGTCGATTCCATGTTGGTTGACCGGAATAATTTGAGAAATCTCAATAGAACCCTGGAGTTCCTCAGTTTTTTTATCTTATTTTTTTTTTTTTTGTTTTTTTGTAAAGAAAGTCCCTTGCGGAAAAATTTAGGTTTTGCGTGTGAACTTTCCGAAAGTGTATGAATTGGCCACGTGAAATAAGCGACTAAGGTATATTATCTACAGACCGAAAAGCGAACCGCAGAAAGGACATTAATGGCCGATGATGGCGAACAAAAAGTCCGATGTTCCGCTTCGCGGTGAAACGTGCCAGAAGCGTCCCAAGCAGCGCTGGAGAAAACGAAACCTGCCGGGACTAATTGAGCACAATTTAGACGACCAAAATGGGCCCTTGGTTCGCGGTTTCGCGGGCCTGTAGATTTTATTGGCCGATTTAGAAGACTTATGTGGTCGTATTCCATGGTTGTTATAGTAAAATTCGGTAGAAATAACAACCC
This sequence comes from Homalodisca vitripennis, assembly GCF_021130785.1. Taxonomy (NCBI): domain Eukaryota; kingdom Metazoa; phylum Arthropoda; class Insecta; order Hemiptera; family Cicadellidae; genus Homalodisca; species Homalodisca vitripennis. Next base: position 4,902 of record NW_025782868.1, on the reverse strand, counting down.
CCATAAAACATCGCCAATATCGCGTCAAGTAATGCAGTCAAGTTACGGAGTTAATGTTAGTGTTTAGATACGGATCACCTAAAGTAACTCCATAGTCGACAATTTCACTAAGTAATTAGGGATAAATCGGGGTCTAACTATACTGAGTTTCCGTTTTCAACCGGATCAGTCAAATCCTTGTACAAGAGATTATAATCGCGTGCTGGGAACTAATAATGATTTGCCTCAAGTACTTTCAGAGCGGCCATACGAGAGTAGGGTTGTAAAACGTTTCGGAGTTCGGGTGCACCCATGGACGAGTAACAAGAAGATTTTATACTCCCCCGAAATACTTAAACTTTGGTCGAGAAGCATGGAAACCACGCAGAAATCCTTATCTGGAATTGCATTTGAAGATGGATAATTGAGAAAACGACCTCCTTTCAACAGCCGAGGTTCACCACAAAGAAAGAGAGCGAACGATTTTAAACCAGGTTTTACGAGAAAGGTCGGTCATCACAAAACCTGAAGGCGTCAGTTTAATAACAATCATAGCTACAGCATATCATGTGGTGATCGGCGAAGAAGTAACTTATAACTGTAGACGATATGAAATCGCTCTCAAAACAAATCACGCCCCAAACCACTATTTTCCACGAACAATTACGCTTCGATAGTAACAATAGGAGCTCCTTTAAAATCGATTCTAAACTGGGGTATAATGTATACCCTATAATCGCACGAAACCAACAGCAGAAAATAGGTAACGCCCATGTAAAGACTTGAAAATGTTTCATTAATGTTTATGTCACTGAATGGTGGAGATTATAACCGGCTTGCTTTCTTAGTTGGTTATCTGCATTATGCCTTGTTTTCGCTTGGCCTTAACCAAGATATCTCTCGTTGGGTTCAAGGAGTGAAGGGGGTGAGAGAAGGTTGGATCACCTTGCTGATCGCAATCTGAAATCTGATACGTTATCAGAGAAAGGTACCGCTACTGAATCGTCACTTAGGCATAGTTTTGCATATTGGTGAAGAGACGTAATACGTACGTTTTACTGTTAGTGTTAGTATGTTTGATACGTTCTTCGCTCAAGGAAGGAAAAGGAGTACCCGGGGGCGATTGGACGACGTTCAAGAAGTTTAATATCTTCCAATATAAGCTGTTGTTCATGGCTCCCCCGTACATCTTCTAGACCGAAAAGCCAGGGACAACTGGATCCTAGTTGGTAGTGTTTGAACGAGGTTCAAACAATTACCGCCTATGACTCGTGGCGGATAGAATTAATGGAAAACGGAAAGTTCGGGAAAATTGAAGGAGTACATTTCTGCATATAGAGGGCGAGACAGAAGAAACCACTGGTTAGAATATACGTGGAAGGTCGTTCTCGTACGAGGCACCAAGGAATATCTCCATAAACAGTGAAAACTCAATCTGGATCTGCATGAGTAATGGCGGAGAATAATGTCGAGAAGAGGGCACCGACTAGAAACGGAAAGAAGACACTGTGAAGCCATGATCTCGGAAAAGAGTACCGATGTAGGCTTCTCCGTTTCTCCGTGGCAGGACATGTTTAGCATGAAAAAGAAAAAATTTTCATATATATCGACCGCTAAACATTTAACGCTGAATATCCTGGACCGCAAGAATGTTTCTCGAGGACAGACAGGCATCCTCTTCAAAGAGAAGCAAGGCGAACACATTCAGAGTAGAAGATGTAGTGGAGGCCAGTAGAAAGGAATGTAAATTCCTGGACTGAGCTTCTAAGGGCTAGCCGAACTATGATAACCCGCCAATTGCGACATGTCCGACCTTTTCGAGACACCTCCTCGTCACTAGATCGCCTGGACCGTCCACTATATGACTACGTGCTTCAAACTCGATAAAGATAAGTGTAGACGCAAAAACATTACATGACAGATCTAATCGCCAACATCACGGTAAGGGACCGCGCGATGTGGATGTGCGGTATTACAAGACGAATAAGGAAAACCGGCAAACAAATCAAGGTTCTCGGGAGGGCCCATATCATCCATGTTTATGCAATCGCGGGCTTCAGCCTCGTTGGGGATGATGATAGACGAGACAGACGGACAGAGGAGCGAGGAGGACCCAAAGGATGTGAATCAGTGTTACTGATTTCTTTGTGTCACTAAAACAATTGTAAAAAAATTCCAAATAATCCTTTCCCCTCCGTCCTAAACTAAATAAGAACCAAGAGATATTTCAGATATAGATATTAAATTTTAGTTTTCATATGATTCCAATTTGTCAATCATGTATTTGTACGATTAAAAAATACATAGTGTTGTGCTAAGAGTTATTTCTTAAATGGACAGTCTCCTATCTTCCGTATATGATAAAATGATTTCAAAACCGTAATGCTTTTTTATGTTTGATTGTGTATAGTTTTGCCCAAGGTTTTGATTACTGGTACACAACAATTTTAATTTTTCTAGAATTTTCCTATCTTCATTGCTGTTTTCAATACATCAAACGTTGGAATTTCAAAATACCCTGAAACACAAATCATTGAGTAATATAACTAGTGTATAAAATTGTATACTATACAGTAAAATACTATAACATCATAGATTGATAAACTCGTAATTTCTGTCACTGCACGACATGCATTTCCAATACCAAATGTAACCACTCATATAAAACTATTTAGCATCATGCAAAGAAATCTTGGTCCTGTTAAACATAATAAATTTATTGGTACTCTACATAAAATCAATTAGTTTTGTTTATAGACATTTGTAATTTTTTGTAAATAGAAAATACAAATATTGATAATAGGTAATGTTTAAGACTGGAATAATTCCACCAAACGATAGTTTATATACAATTTATAACAATATGAACAATAATATATCTTATATTCATTTAGTGTAAATAGTGTAAAACGCCTGTGGGACTATTCGAATCTGAAAGAAGGGTATATTATCATTACGGCCATAATGATCTTCCATTTCGGGATACTTTAAGTGAACCAATAGAAATGTAAAGTCCAGAAAACTGTTAAACAAATAGGGAACCGATTAGATATCATATTATAGTTTTTAAGGTATTAAAGTATCCCTTTGGACTTTACGTTTTTTTTAACATTAACGTACTATTAACTATCTTTAAAACTCGCCTTTGCTACCTATTTAAAGTTAATAATAAGTCAATTTCAAAATTTAAAGGCACACTCATATTATCCTTAGTTTATATAAATACAATTTTATTAGTTATTTCTGATTTTGTAGTATTCTAACTTATACTTCCAAGAAGGAAAGTAAAAAAAAGCTCTATAGACAGAAGTTTTGTGTCTCTGCATTTATATACCATGGTGTGAGTTTTGCTCTATGTTTGTATATATGGTGTGTGTTTTTAATCATGCAACAGCATGCGGCGTGTGACGTGTATATTTCCACCTGATTGAATTTCTACCGAAATATTGATGCATGTTCATGATCAGTTAGAAAATAATTCCTCAACAACCGATGTGAAAAACTTTAAACTAAATTAGGATACATTAAAACAAGACCATAAATATTTTACATTCAAACATGAGAAGCCAAATATAATCGGTTTCCGGCGAGGACAAGTAAATCGTTTTGGAAAACACTGGGTTGCCAATTTTAGGTAGGGAAGGAAGGCGAGGTACACTGGTAGGAGGCCCATTCTAGGCTGAAACATCGCCCTCAACCGGAAGCTACACCTTAAGTCCTCAGCGGGTTGGACGTCTCCTCCCCTTCGAATGTGATGAAGTGTGGTACAGGACGTGTATAGAACGAAATAAAACAAAGATAAACAAAGATAATAATCTAAAATAATTATCTATACCACTAGGATTTTTTGTCACTCAGATGTCAGTATTGCTGATATAAGAAAATTTTAAAGGTGAAAATGTTGTGCGGATCACAAAAACCTACCTGAAACACAGATTAACTAGACTGGTAGTATTAGATGACGTAAAAGCACTGAACTACGTAATGGATTGTATAACAGTGGCAGCAACTTTGCTATTAACATGATCGATAAGCTCTGCCCATCGGGTTCAGCCTATTACATTACCCAGTCACCTGGTTGAAAAGGAATATGTAAACCCGTCCTTCTGTTATAATATTTTTTCCAGTTTATTTTCTAGCTTTCGCCAAGTTGTGTAGCAATCTTTTCCAACTTTTAATCGGTTTTTGAACTATAATCGTTAAAGGAAATCTTTCCCGACAAATCTCCACTGTATTTCGATTTGGCTATATGGTTTTTACTACATGAAAAGACATTTTCGCTGGTATCTCGCGCCGGTTTCCCTCTTTTGCAGTGCGGCTATTGAAAGCAATTTCAAAAACCAATGTATGTTCTCCGTCCTACTGCTTTTGTTCATTGCTTTTCCGAATAACTCGGACACGGGAAAGTAAAGAACGTTAAAATGTGCGTTATGGACGTAACGAAAGTCACACATCAGGGATTTGTGCGCAAGCAGGAACTGTGACAACGTTGTCACTCACGAGAAAGTTGGGGAAGCCACATGACAAAAACACTCGGTTTAGTGCGGTTGTGATGTAGTGGTTTGATGCAGTCTGATTTCGTACCAGAATGTGAATAGTAAAATTTTGGATAAAAGCAGTAAAAACTACTGTAAGTAAAATATTGGGGTTTTCTGATTTAGAATCGGGGAAGCTTTGCAGACGTAATCAATAAATATATTTTTCCAAATGGTCGCTTTTAAATCATGTCTGAAGAAAGGATGTCGCGAATTTTTGTAATTTTTGTTGCTTGTTTGAATTGGTGGTGCCTTGATTGTAACGCTGACACGTTTTTTCACTGCGATTATTTATAATATTTGTTCAAATCGTCATAGCCCAAAAAAATTCGGTTTAATCCTCGATTCTGAATTTATTTCCTGATACCATAGTGCGCCGTCCCCTGGA
>NW_025782867.1:0-32453 GCF_021130785.1 Homalodisca vitripennis | reverse complement strand
TTTAGCCATCAGGTGTAGCCTTCTTTCTATGACTAAAAGGTGTAAAAATGGTCAGGTATAGATATAATTTTCTCAATAGAACTGGAATAGCTATTCATACTCATTTGTATTATTGGCAGTTTGAGTAAACATCTGTTAGCTCTTTACAACAAGGTCAAAGTATTTAAAAAATTGAATTATGTGACAATGTTTCAACGCTGTGTACACAGGGAGATGTTAGTTACAGGTGACAACAGCCGCAAAAGCCTAAAAAACATATATCGTGAATATTTTAGATTAATACATATATGATGGGGTTAGGCAGTAAAACACACGTGTCTCTGTTTAGTTAAAATTAGTTTGTATTTATTTTTGGGTCTTACTATTAAAAGAATTCAAAAGTTGTTGTACTACTGCTCTAGTTTTGACAAAATATGTTGAATGTCTCAGTCATATTTTGTTCAATTAATTAATTTTTTTAAGATTTAAATTAATTACGTTACAATGCTTTGAAAAATAAAAAAATAAATGTACATGCGACTTTAATACAATTTTGTTGAAATCCAATACTTGAAATTCCTGAAAAATCACTTGAAATTCCATAGAAAAATGAACTTTATTGTTTCATATATGCACTTATTTTTAGTTAATATACACAAATATTGTTGTCTGTGGTCTAAAATAAATATAATAAAAATAGTTAATTAGCTCTCCTGTAATATTTTAACTATATGTACAGGGAGCATAAAGGGCCATAAAAAGTACCTACACTTAGCATTTTTTATTCCTTGCGTTCATGCTGTATACAATATTACTTGTAGGATACCTTTTCCTCTATGTCACGTTTTGCTATAATTATCAAAGCGATCATTACTGTGGTATAGTAGTATTAAGCTTAACCTGTTGGCAGGACATTAGCGCGATCTTGGCTCCTTGAGACTCTCTCCCGACTGGAGCCAAGACAATGAGTCACACTTTCCGTCTAACGCATGTCTTCTCTATATCGCAATATATATTCTCTAGTTTCAATATCAGATCTGATAGTAATTGCTGTTACTCCGTATAATTCAGAGTACTTGTAAACCTGATTGTAGAATAAAACGTACAATAGTAAAAGAGAAATTGCTGTAGGGTATAACAATTCTAGTCAGTAACCACTATTTAAAATCCTATTACATTAGAAAAGTTCGTGGTCTCTGCGGGTCCATAACCTGTATTATCAAGTGAAGTAATCGCTCTTATCAAGGTCCATCTTAAATCTGTGTTCACAATAGCTTGTATCAAAGAACGCCTCTCTCTTGGCTACTTTAAATCCTTATTTTGTAATGTTTTATGTAACATGGTGTGATGTTTTACAATGTTATCGGTCTGATGCGCGTTGCCTTAGAGAACGATAAAGAAGAGTTATCTTCAAGTACTAGTAACCTATGTTTTTATAGTCTCATAAGTCAATGCCTGAGTCTTGAACTACTTATCCGTCAGTATTTTATTTATTGCGTATTTTATTACTTTGCTAATTCTTTGAAAAGTGGGAAAGAAAAATCGGATCAAACAAATTAATCATGGTCTCTAGCAAGTTTCAACTTGTCATTATTTGTAATATATTATATATATCGTATCAACCATAAGGTGTAATTGTGCTGTTCGAATCTATACGGTAGACAGAGTTGTTCAATGATTACATGATATTTATAGCCGTTGAATAACAAAACGTTTAAAACGTGTTTTATTATCTCCGTCAATGATTTAATTGTCGGTCTCATTGTTGCATGACAATTGCGACATCACAAATCTTTAAAAAAATGTATAACAGCCACAAAATTTAAGTACATTATAAAATCGTGAACTGTATTCAGTGTATTACCAAATTTTCTTCATAATATTGGCAGACCTATTTATAAACTATACAACATACCGATTTATTTTCCATTTACTCTTTTTGTAGAATAGCAGTGCTCTCTAATTTTTGCTTTAGTATGTTGCAATTTAAACTTAATCAAAAATAAAGATTAGTTATCCGTTTCGAACATTTTAAATAATTTGTATCTAAAAATCACGGTTTATTATATAATGCATTAGCTGAGTTTACATTTTGGACGTTTAACACTGAATAAAAGAAAATATAATGTAATAGCGTTTGTGTTTTTTTTCTTAAGTGGCAGAATTGAGGACACATTTCTTATGACGCCAACGTTATTTTTGGGGTTTACAATTCAGCGAGAGTATAATTGTCTATTCTGTGTTTGCTGTTTACATACTTATAAACACTGCAGATAAACATGAGTGTGTGAGGGACCTGAATAATATTTTAGATTCCATTGAGTTCAAACTTATTAAAAATATTTAGCCTCATTTTTCTCATTTACTTCGAACAATGGCTAGGATATTTTTGCGTAACTGAAAGTCAAGTCAAAATAAACACTGTAGGCCTATCTTATTTTGCAATGAAATGATCATGTTTATCATAGTCAACGACCATAACTGATTTATTTGAGTTCGATTACGATATAATCGTAACAAAGAACTATATTGATATGTTGTTGGTGTTTGAACTGACGTTAAACCCCTCTCTCATGTCACAAAACAACACCGGGCAATTCCAGTGGACGGAGCACACCGTATCCGCCGAGCCGTCTAAACCCTCATTGCCATTGGCTCGATTGATTAATAGACATCAGCTGATGTTTAACTGGCGGGCGGTACGGCGCACCGCACTCCAAACGTCATCCTGTTAGATCACTTATTGTACGGAGTAGGGTCGGTATTAATAAGATCTTACATTAAAGCAATTGAAGAATTCTGCGAGCAATTGAACAATTTTTAGATTGTATTCTTATGTAATTGCCATAATTATTTGTATAGTGAATTTTCAAAGGCTGTTTTGCTGAATTGATTATGTAACATGTGTATATATGTTATATATAATGGTAATAGTCTTAATATTATTATTGTTTTTAATCTTTTTACTTTTATTTTGCAATTTGTGTGCTATAAATAAGTAAATCTGAATGTGGCAGCATTTTTACATAACCCGGAACTGAATTTAAGTAAATTTTTTTTAGTGTAATCGTCACTATGAATCAATAGTTTGTAACAGTTTTATGCATGCAAATGATGACTCTGCAGATACATTTGGAAATATAAATATTAAGTTATTTCTACTGGGCTTGGTTCTGTGATTACTGATTGTAATCAATTAGTTGTATACTAGTGTTTCCTGAGGCTTGGGCCAATCCAAAGTAATTCACGGGATGATAGTTTGCAATTTTTATGTTACTGTAAATAGTACACTGATAATGTAAATAAGTTAAAAATTAAACAATTGTCTGGTTATATACAGTATTAGACATTGTGTTTAGCTGTTCCCACTCCACAAACCAGCTACACAAAAAAGATAAATATTTTCTGGGAGGCAAGAGCCAATTTATACTAGTAAATAAGAACACAACCTTGATTTTCTTGAAATTGACAGTAGAGTTTTTTTGTTTAACATAGGATCATCAGGTGCGCTGATTATGGCTAAGGTTGAAAACTGTGAGGATGAAATAACAAATAATGGATTTTTCGCAGATCATATTTTTTTAGCTTGACACTTGTCAACTAAGAAGCTTGATACATACAGGGTGTACATAAAGTCCTGCACTGGTATAAATATTTTCTAAACGATAACAGATAAATGAACAAGATTTGGTACATCAATACTACACCTAAAAATCTACTTTTTGAAGGAACTATCAGTTTTCTGTAATATCATGGGGACGTCCCGCAAGGAGTCAGAAGGAAATTTTTAAATAGGAGCATAGGTCAATATGCACATCATTTTAAAGGGCTTATCTAGCAGAGTTCAATGCCGCAAAACCGCACTCAAAAAGATTGATCCAGTACAAAATGGCGGCTGTTCAAAGGTTTTACTTGGTTACATTTCATTAGTAGCCATAACCCCGGTAAAGCAAAACTGCAACCAAACGAATACTGCAGATAAATACTACATTGTGATTGTCAAGTTGTACAGGAAGTGAATTATGATGTAGGTTATCCTCAAGGGGTACAAATTTGATCCTAATATATTGATAACGGGGAAAACCTGATAACAGTAACAATTAGAAAGCTCTTATCTTTGGTTCGCAGTTTGGACTTTCCAATTAGCCAGTCTATTCATAGTAGGCTATTCTAGTTTTCTTTGTTTTAGTAGTACTGTCCAAGTACTTCCAACCTTTCTATCAGTGCACTTTAGTGCAAAAGAGTTTGTCGTATTGGCTTGTAGTTCTTTCAACTACACTATGTCGCTTGACGAATGTGAACGTATAACACTTCTTATGATGGTTGGTTGGGGATGGGGAAACAACAGACGATCACACGAGGAAGCCATGCCATTTATTTCATGACTACTTTCACGAGAGGCAGCCAATTTCTAGAAAAACTGTAGGGAGAAACTGTTCAACGCTTTATGGAAACTAGAAGTGTTTCCGATCGTCATTAGGACAGGAAGGCCCGCTACTACGACAAAACTGAAGGCAACTCTTTAGATGTATTGCAGTCATTTATTGAGAATCCGCAAGAGTCCCTACGCTCAGCAACACAAACTCATGACATCTCTGTTACGTCTGTTAAAAAGATTCTGAAAGGGTCTAATTTTTAAGCCTTATAAAGTTGATTTGGTGCACGAACTCAACGAAGATGATTTTGATCGACGTATAGAATTTTGTGAAACTATGATGGCCAAAAATAGATTGCAACGAAATTGATGCAAAAAATATTGTGTTTTTCAGACGAGTGTTCATTTATGCTGAATGGAAGCGTAAAACAGGCAACAATTGCCGTTACTGGAGTAGCGAAAATCCTTCACTGGATGCGGGAGGCACATACGCAGTATCCACTAAAGGTGAATGTCTGGCTTGGTGTGATAGGTACCCTACCCAGTTGGTAGGTCCTTTCTTTATTGAAGGAAATTTAAGTGCAATATCATACCAACGTTTGCTAGAAAATGAAATATTACACCAGCACTTCGAAACATGTTTGGAGAACCATTACCAGAATATCTGGTTTTCAACAGGACGGATCACCCCCACACTACGTCATTGACGTAAGAGCCTATTTAAACACCGTTACCAATATATTAGGACCAAAATTTGTAACCCTTGAGGATAACCTACGTCATAATTCACTTCTGTACAACTGAAAATCACAATGTAGTATTTATCTGCAGTATTCGTTTGGTTGCAGTTTTGCTTTACCGGGGTTATGGCTACTAATGAAATGTAACCAAGTAAAACCTTTGAAACAGCCGCCATTTTGTACTGGATCAATCTTTTTGAGTGCGGTTTGCGGCATTGAACTCTGCTAGATAAGCCCTTTAAAATGATGTGCATATTGACCTATGCTCCTATTTAAGATTTCCTTCTGGACTCCTTGCGGGACGTCCCCATGATATTACAGAAAAACTGATAGTTCCTTCAAAAAGTAGATTTTTAGGTGTAGTATTGATGTACCAAATCTTGTTCATTTATCTGTTATCGTTTAGAAAAAAATATTATATACCAGTGCAGGACTTTATGTACACCCTGTATAAGTAATACAATTAATCATTATCTTTGCATCAGCGAACAAGGTATAGAGACTGAAGTCGCCATTTTCAGTCTTTATCTTGTTGGGTGTCATTGATGTAATTATTGTTTATGTTTCTGACAGTTAAAATTTAAAGCTACTGGGCATTACAAAACTACATTTGAAACCAAGTAGGTGAATTGTTAGGTAGAAATATGAATTATTGCGGTTTTTAATTATTTAAAATGGGTTGTAGTATAGATGTTTACTTACATTATTATTAACATATTATGTTCATCAAAAACCATCAGATTTTATCAACAAAACACTTAACCTGCCAGACTGTCAACAATGGTCCTACTGTGTATGGGTTGGTGACCAAAGACAAAGTATTATAAGAAGCCATCAATGCAGGATTACAATCTAGCTTTCAACAGTCTAATTCAAGATTTTAAAAATAAACCACTTGAACAACTAATATGTTCCCCCATGGGGTGTACAAGAGATAAGATTTCAATTGATATTTTTTCAAAGAAACTTGGTGCGATTTCAAACAGATGACTGGAGCTAATGTTAATGTGGTTGTATATAATGGAAAAAACAAAAAAACTCACTATGGTAATAAGAAGAGCTTTCCAGAATTTGTCAATGAGTTTACGCTCATCTATTGCAAGTTATGATATTCAAACTTGTTTCGAGTGATGCTTTGAGTGTGTCCTTCTAATCAAGATTTTCCACTATCTAACCCTGAAGAAGTTGATGAGACCAGCTTAAGGGCAGCACCAGTCAGCGAGGGGAATAGTCTGATATCTGTCCCTGACAGCCCTACTACACACCCCAGCCAGCAACCACAAGTGCAGTACAGTGAAGAAAAGTGTTACTGAAAGGTCAAAAATAAACTCTTTTAGTAATGTAAGAGACTCTATCATAAATAACACAAAAAATAAACCTGTTTTTTTTTTAGAGAAAAATTTAAACCCCCTATAGATACTAGCAGTTTTGTTGTATTCCATCAAAATATAAGAGGACTTCAATCGTCTATAGAATCTCTCGAAATAACACTTGAAGAAATTAAACCTGACGTACTTGTACTTTCAGAACATAAAATGGTTCAATCAAATTTGGAAAGATTAAAAATATCAAATTATAGAATAAATTCAAGTTTTGCCCGTGAGAGATCTCGAGGTGGTGGTGTCATAATTTTGTCAAAAATACATATCAAATTTAAACCCATTGTCATTCATTGAAATAAATCAACTTCTCTCTGAAACAATTTTCGAATGCTGTATGGTAGAATACAAAGGAATTCTTCCAATAAAAAATTCCAAATTATTAATTGTAGGTTTTTATAGAAACCCAATAGCAAATAATGAATCAGAAATCAATTGAAAAACTCAATAAAATGTTTGAAATTTTATTAAGAAAAAACTATAACATTGCTGTTTTAGGAGACATAAATATTGATGTGATGAAAAAACAGCAGAAATGCTAGGGATCTCGATAATATGTTAACGGCTAATGGGATGAGGTATTTGGTGGATTTTCCCACTAGAATCACAGATAGATCAGAAAGTACGATAGACAATGTGTTTACGAATATTGAAAAGAAATATGTTTGTGTTTCAGGGTTGAATATCCAACTCTCAGATCATGATGGTCAGCTATTATTTATAAAGTTTCAGATAGTAATATCTCTAAACCACCAATAGTAAAACTAGAATACTTAAGATTGTTTTCTGAAATAAATACTCATAGCTTCATACAATCATTAGAATGTGAATCGTGGATAGGGATGTATATGTCGGAACCTGACTGTAAATATGATATTTTCTATGATTTATTAATGTTTTACTTTAACTCTCATTTTCCTAGGAAGTTGTGTAGAAAACAAGGGAAAAATAAACCATGGATAACTTATGATCTGAAATTAGAAAAACAAAAAATAATAGAATTTAGCCAGTTAATCAGAAATTCAAAAAATAAATGTATGTCTTCAGAATTAAGGAAGATAAATAAGTCTTATAGAAAAAAGGTTTACGAACATGAAAAGAATCATTTTAATGAAAGGCTTAAAGTCTCTACTAATGTAAGTAAGACTATTTGGGAAATTATTAACAATGAAGTCAGTAATAAAGAACCAAAAATTAACAATATTAAGATAAAAGTAAATGGTGAAACCATTGACAATCCTTTGAAAGTTTGTGAAAATTTTAATAATTATTTCAGCAACATTGTAGAAAACAGAATTCTCCCAAAATTAAATTTTGATACATCTGACAAGCCCTGTTTTACTGAAAATAGCCATGTTATTAGTACAGAAAAAATGTTTTCGATGTAAGCCGATTGATGAGGAGGAAGTAGAAAAAATAATTAACAATCTAAAAAACAAAAAAAGCAGTGGTTTTGATGAAATATCAATGAGTCTAATTAAGAAGGCAAAAAAAACCATTAATTAAACCAATTACTCATCTTATCAATATTCATCTTTTATTTTAGGTAAATTTCCATCAAAATTAAAAATGTCTAAAGTTATACCTTTTTACAAAAAAGGAGACAGAAGGAATGTTGAAAATTACAGGCCAGTATCACTCTTACCTTCCATTTCCAAAATATTTGAGAGAGCTATGTGTAATCAACTTGTAGATTATTTGGAAAACAAATAATTTAATTCATAATTGTCAACATGGTTTCCGTAAAGGGAGATCAGTGACGACAGCAGCCACTTCCTTTATTGAATCAGTAATAGATGCTTTGGATTGTAATAAAAAAAACTGTTGGACTTTTGATAGATCTTAGCAAAGCTTTTGATTCTATTTCTCACTCCAATTTACTAGAAAAATATTATACAAAACTAGGGCATTAAAGGCAAATCTTATGACTGGATTAAATCCTACCTTGAAAACCGTAAACAGTTTTGTTGAATTAACCTATCTTGATGGTAAAAATATCGTAAATCATTACAAATCTAATGCAAAACTCATAAAACATGGCGTCCCTCAGGGATCAATTTTAGGACCAATACTATTTGTTTGCTATTTAACAGATTTTCCAGAACTCTGTTGTTCAAGTGGCATTTGCTTATATGCAGATGACACAAGTATTAATATAAATGAACCTTCCTGGAATGATATAGAAATTAAATTGCATAAAATATTAACATACCTTTCACAGTACTTTACCAAAAATAACTTATTGCTTAGTCTTGAAAAGACTAATCTCATCTCCTTTCTTCAAAAAAGAAACATTAAAAATAAATCTGATCCAAAAATCTGTACAGGTGATTTTGAAATTAATCAAGTAAATGAAACAAACTTTCTAGGTTTGAAACTGGACCATAGCCTCAGCTGGGACACACATGTCCAGAAGGTTATGTCAAAAATATCATCTGGTGTTTATAGTATAGGAGCTAGCAACGTTTTCGAGAGAGAATTTCAGGTCAGCTGAAATTTTGATATGCTGTCTTTCTTGCTCTTTCGGGTGGAGTCCGGGCTATCTGGCTGGCGGTAGTGGTTGCGTTTATTAATGCGCATCTTACCTGCACAGGTAAAAATCCTGGAGCGCTTCGGCAAATGGACAACATGGCGTCAGTCTAAAGTCACATGTTTGTTTTGTGTTTGCGTTATTTGTGATGTTTATTTATTAATTTTGATACAATCGCCAGTGGTAAAATGAAATGTGTTTCTGTAAAGGACATAAAGATAAAATCATTCTTTTCGTGGTTGATAAACTGAAGAAAGTGCCAGGAAGTTTTGAATATACGTTTAAAATATAAATTAAAGTACCGTGACATTGAACTGCCAACTGAAATAAATGAGACAGGTGATTGGAGAGAGACAGTTTTGAAGTGCTTTTTTTTAATTACACAAAACAAACATGTGACTTTAGACTGACGCCATCTTGTCCATTTGCCGAAGCGCTCCAGGATTTTTACCTATGCAGGTAAGATGCGCATTAATAAACGCAACCACTACCGCCAGCCAGATAGCCCGGACTCCAACCGAAAGAGCAAGACAAACAGCATATCAAAATTTCAGCTGACCTGAAATTCTTGTTTTAGAAACGTTGCTAGCTCCCGTACTATTATGCATTGAGCAAATTAAGACACCTATGTGATCATAATACACTGAAAATCATATATTTTTCTTACATTCATTCAATTATCAGTTTTGGAATCTCCTTATATGGTGCAACTAGCCAAAAAAATCTTGATTCTATTATAAAAATGCAAAAAAAGTCTATTAGAATTATTCAGAACCTGAAACCAAAAACCTCAGTTAAAGAACACTTTTCAAAATTAAACATTCTTACAGTTTATGGCCTTTATGTTTACGAAGTAATTGTATCTTTAAAACAAAGATATCATGATCAAATATTTAATAATTTAACCTCAATTTAACAATTTAACAATAGCGAATTTTTAGATAGATTAGACTCTCTTATAGAATTTCTTGTAGCAAAAGACAAATATTTAATCATTACAGGAGATTTTAACATTAACATGTTAAATGAATCTAAAGAGACAAAGGAACTTAAGAACATTTTAAATCGCCATGGAATGAGTTTCTTAATTGATTTTCCTACTAGAGTGACACCAACATGTAAATCCTGTATAGATAATTTTTTGACAAATATTAATAGAAATGAAGTTAAAGTCTCAGGAATTATAACAGCCTTATCTGACCATGATGCACAAATGCTCGAACTTCTGCAAACCCAAATAAAAACTGGGAAAACATTAACTTTTGTTGGAAGACAATTTTCATTAAATAATATGGTACTTTTTAAATCTTTATTGGAAAAAGAAGATTGGCTCCCAGTCTTTTACTCAACAGTCAATGAAAAATATGATTGTTTTTGACAGTATCTTCAGATACTATTTTAATCTTTGTTTTCCACTTACACAAATTAAAAAAGAAAATAAAAAGCACACTTGGATTACACAAGATTTAAAGGATGAAAAAAATGAAATAATTTGTCTTAGTAAATTGTCAAGGCTTACAAAATCTGATAATTTAAAAAATGAAGTTAAGAATAAAGTTAAACAATACAATTCAAAACTAACTAAAATGTAAGAAAAATTATTTTGATACCAAAATCAAAAACACAGAAAATATTAGTAAAACAACATGGCAAATTATAAATAAAGAAACAAAAAAGAATAAAAGTAAATGTGAAGGCAATCTTGTACTAAAAACTAAAGAATCATCTATTAGTGATCCATCTCTTATTGCAATCTCCTTTAATGATTATTTTATAAATGTGACAGATGCACTGTTAAAGGATCTATCTTCAGTACAGCCAAAATATGACAAATGTGACAATCACAAACCTGGTAACACTTTATTAAAATTTCAATGCCCGCCCTTGACTGAAACAGAATTGATACAAATTTTTGACTCTCTCAAAAATAAATCGTCTAGTGGATATGATGGAGTTCCAGTGAAATTGATAAAATTTGTCAAACATTCCTTAAGTAAACCATTATTGCATTTAATAAATTCTTCTCTCATTACAGGCATATTTCCTGACAAATTAAAAGTTTCAAAGGTTATCCCAGTCTTCAAAAAAGGCTCAGCAACAGATATTCAAAATTATCGTCCAATTTCAATTTTACCATCAATCTCAAAAATTTTTGAAAGAACCATGTATCATAGGTTAGTCAAACATCTAGAGGTAAATGATCTTTATGACAAGGCACAACATGGATTTCGAAAAAATAAATCTACTATAACAGCATTGGTAGAGTTCACTGAATCTATAATAGAATCAGTTGACAAAAACGAAAATGTAACAGGAATATTCATGGATCTGTCAAAAGCTTTTGATAGCATATCTCATGACATTTTACTCGAGAAATTGAAAAATTTAGGAATCAATAACATCCATCTAAGATGGTTTGAAACATATCTTTCCAATAGAAAACAGTATGTTGAGATATCTCACATAGAAAATAACAAATTACAAAAATTTCAATCTAACATCCAAATAGTAAGAAATGGAGTACCTCAAGGATCTATTTTGGGTCCTTTATTATTTATTTGTTATATAAGGGAAATGCCAAAGTGCCTTAGTATTCTTGAAAATAACAAAAACCAGCTCTGTTTATTTGCAGATGACTCAAACTTAATCATTTCTGCCAAAACAGAAGCTGAATTAGAAATAACTGTGTATTTGGAACTTTCAAAATTACAAACATTTTTCATTGACAACAAATTAGTTCTAAATACGGAGAAAACTAACTTTATTTCTTTCAGTACCAAACAAAGTAGAAAACACTCAAGTCCCAATATCTTATTAAATGATTCCTGTTTGGGTCAAGTTCGCAATACAAAATTTTCTAGGACTAATCATTAGACAATAAATACCTTAGCTGGGATTTGCATATTGAACAGGTGATAAATCGTATCAATTCTGGAATATATGCTATTAAAAGACTGTCTTACTTATGCAGCTTATCAGCTTTAAAAGATGGTCTTTCATGCCCACATTCAATCCCATATTGCATACGGAATAGGTGTGTATGGAGGAACCACAAATCAAAATTTTAATAAAATTCTTATCTTGCAAAAAAAAGCGCTGCGAATAATGTTTAAAAATTGATAAGGAAGAATCAGTTAAAAAAATCATTTCACTGAACTAAATATTTTAACAGTGCATAGCCTTTACATTTTAGAATGTGTGATGTATGTTAAGACTCATCAGTCCAGTTTCAAGAGTCACTGTGAAAATCATACATATAACACTAGAAATAAGAAGGAATTAGTATTACCTAAGCATAATTTGGAGTATTATAAAAAAAAAACTTCTTATGCTGGAATAAAATTTTTAAAATCAATTCCAAAAATAATATCAAGTGTTCGAGACATAAAGAAGTTCAAATCAATGTTAAAAAAAGTATTTAATTCAAAAAGGCATTTTATTCATTTGCAGAATTTTATACAATATTATGATTTTACTCATAACTATTATAGTAACTTATTTTTAGTGACGCTATTTATTGTACTCATGTGCAAAATATAAATAAAGAAATAAATAAAAAAAAAATAAAAAAAAAAAAATAGTGATTTTCACATGTATAACACCAGACAAAGTAAAGATTTTGCCATTCCCACTCATCATTCGGCATTTTTTTTGCAAGAAACCTCAGTATGCAGGAATTAAATTTTTTAACAAAATTCCAGAACATATTAAGGCTGAACCATCATTCAATAAGTTTAAAAAAAAATACCTAAGGATTACCTAACAATCAAAGTATTATACTCTTTTAAGGAATTATAAATGCAATAAAGTAAAATTAGCCTAATTTTAAGAAATGTTGAATACTTAAGTTAATGACACTATTCAATGTATTGACTGTAATACCTATGAATAAAGAATTATCTGAATCTGAATCTGAATGTTCTTCATCAGACAGGTTTGTATGGTGAACTTCGTATCTCCCTAATATTAAAATTCAACATTAGTATTATTTTTGAGTTTTGTTCAGCTTCATGTAGCATCTAAAGAATTTCTGATTAGATGCAATTGGAATCTGAGTAATTTTTTAATATTGTAAAACATTTTGCTTTATGTGTATGAAAAATTTTAATGAAATCGGTTCTGCACATTTGATCATGGTTAATACATATATACTAATACACACAGAAATCTTTGCAAGTCAATTTTTTGGACTGTCTCAAAAGGGTATTTTAATTACAACAATACTTACCCTTATGTTATGTTTGATAAATTAAAGTATAAATGCATTATTAATATGAGTTTTTAAGTAAAGAGTGCAACAGACCAGGTGGGATAACTGTAACACAAACAAGTTTACCTAATCTCTTTAAGTAATACAGCCTCCTACTGTTTTAAAGTTCTTGTGGTAAGAATTCATAATATGAATTACTTTTAGGGAAGAATTTGTGTATCACATTCTCAGCAAACATTTCAAGAACTTCTATTTTGCTTACTCTACCAATTGTCATTGAAAATCTGGAAGTGTCCACGGCTATTTTATAGAATGTAAGAATTTAATATAAAGTTTTCATCTTACAAACATTGCACATCTCCCTCCTACAATCCTAATTACCTGTGTTCTCCACAGATTTTATGTTCTCATTCACATAACTTGGCTCACATTATCTTCTGAGCTTCTATTGACAAAATGCAAAATTTTCCTCTTCTATTTCATGATAAAAAGACTGATATTGAAGTTATTTGGTGCATTTAATTAATAAAGAAAACTTTCAAAAAAAAATTGGCTAGAAAAATTTCAAACCCAGGCTTTCTTTCAGTCTTAAACTATTAGAACAATATTCCAATCAATCTAACATAAGTAGATTTCAGGAGTTAAAAGTTAAAACTTGCACGATTATAGTAATCACGGTTTTTGTTGCAGATTGCGCGCCATGGTGGACGTGCTCTCCACTCGTATGCAAGAGGTCTACACACGATGGGAAACACGTGGTGTGCCCACACCTCACAGTCTACGTACCGTATCCCTCAAGCCCAGCACACCACGCACTCGTAGCAAGGAACTACTCCGCACTGCCTCAGACAGGCAACTATTCAAGATAAAGGAGACAGAATGGAGTCAGCTGCCAGACAGACAACCTCGTCCCTTCATGGGGATGAGCTGTGCCTCCTGCACCCCCAGCAGTCGGGTCAGTCTCTATTTTACTTCTACTATCGAAATAGGAGAGTTTATTCACAAGTATATAAAGATCCTACATTTCAAGCCTGATTGTGTTTAGTACATATTAATATTTAACTTGTATAAAAAAAGAATTGCTGTTTTATATTAATGTAAACCCTTTTTATACTTTTGAGTTGACACTTTTCTTCCTCTCACAGTGTGCACAAGCTAACTCTTTGCTGCACAGACCAATTCTTTAATCTGTGCTGCCGCCAGTGAGCAAAACTTGAACACATTTTGTTCTTGTATTATGCAAAACTGACTATACTAACACTGACTATAATCTCTCTAGTCTGCTTTATTTTGCATGGTCATTTCATACCTTCAACCTTTCAATAAATACTGTATAACAGTTTTATTTAATTTTTTTACATACTAATCCTTATTTGGTCAATTATTGTCAGTTAATTATATAAAACTGTCATCTGATTCACTTTACAAACAGTCAACCCTTCTGTTAACCAAAGAGGAACTATTAGAAGATTGTGGACTTGATACTATTTTATACACTGTTGTCTATATGGTAATGTTTTAGGTGATTTGTTCCCTTACAGTTATTCATACTTAAGCATCCTACCATGCATCCTCTAGCATGCATGATGGTTGGTGCTAGACCTTGTTTACCCATGATAAAATCATGATTGCAATCAATCTCAGATTGTAAATTCTCAGTTTTAACACAGTATGACATTGTTTTACAAAAAATAAGAGGTCGATCCTCTTTTTAAAACCTTATTCTACCTGTCCATCTTGGACCAGTTGCACATGCAAGGATCTTATCATACAGTGTAAGGCAGAGTCGATACATATAAAATAAACTTAGGGTGTAACATTAATGTTTTACTGAAACATCGAAAAATATGTTAAGAAAGAAGAAATTCCTGCTAAACACTCTGAGTTGAACAACTACTTTTTAGAATGAAATTAACACTATTGCAGTATAAACACAATAATTAGTGTGTAAAAATTTACTTGAATCTCAAATTATTGTCTGAAATCTAAGGTTTAGCGCTGGTTTTGGTTTCAGAAATATAAACTTAATAAATTCAGATTCTCTGAAGCAAAGTGAACACGGCTGTGCCAACATAATAAAAACTGAATCTTTATGTAAACACTAACAGTCTGATTTCAACATCTGATATCAGGAGGACCTGAAGCAGTATATGAGTAGTCACAGCCATTATGTTCTACTGAGTTAATTATTTATGTGACAAAATGGAAACTTGTGTTGTGTAACATATTATGAAGAAAAAATTGTGTAATATGTAAAGCAGTAAGTGTTGTTTTGGTTCATACTAGAAAATATGTCACAAGTGTAATACAGTATATTACAATGTATACTTTTAGGTTATGTCTACTGCTTACATTTTACTACAAGAAGTACATTAGACACAATTTATATAAGGAAAGTAAGATTTAGCGTATATTAAATTGAGTTACCATTTTGTATCCAGGTACATCATTTTAAAAATTAGTGTAGGAAATCAAGTTACTTATAAATCTCAACTTACAAAATTAAAAATGTATGCAAACTATAATTTTAACGAAAATGAATACTTCACTAGTTCACTAATAGATGTAGGCTCATCTCTCACTAGTGGAGGAGGTTGTATTTTGAGATTAGTTTAAGTGTAGAATTTAGATTGTTTTGGAACAGTGAGTATGAACTACTGATTTTAAAAAAATAACAAAACTGAAGAATATTTTGTACGTTTTGATAATAAGGCATCATGCTACAAAACTTTATTTTTATATCTGTAATAAATCTCAAGATATATTCCCATAGATGATATAAACCTGTTTGAAAAATGTCTAAAAGATTATGAATTTCAAAGTTTAGTTTTATAAAGTTTTAGAATGTTTTCTCTCTTTTTTAAATTCAACCAATATATTGATTATGATTTTTTAATTGATTCTTTAACGCTAATTCTGCTAGTTGTACATACAGTTCTATCTATGTCATAGCTTCATCTGATTAATGAATATTTATTTAAAGTAGTGCTATGATATTAATTAATCATATTTTGTTTAGTCTATAATTCTTCACAATGTATCATAATATTAGCTTAGAGTCACGATCTGTAAGATTATTTTATATGTCACAGAACATGATTTGTTGAAAATTCTTTTAAGCCTGGTTGATGACAATCTAGTGTTATACAAAACATGATTTATTGTACTAGTTATTTTTAGAATGGATCCAGAGTAGAGTGGTGGGAGTTGCCTTTGTGTTAGTTACTTTTCTGATTTTGTCTTGTATTATATTTCTGGTGCCAATGATACTTTTGAATACTACATTAAACTGATTTTGAAAATTTCATTCCAATCAAAATTTGCTATCGTAATAAGAGTTTTTTTAATATAGTTTTAATCAGCTGTCTAGAAACATCACAGCGTTAAGATTAAATGTGAGCTTGTGCACACAGAAACAGCGTAGGCATTTTTAAAATACGAATGTGAATGTAAAAATAAAATTTTACTATTTATTTACTTATTTATTATTATTATTATATTATCTTACAAATGTACTCGGGATGGTTGGCGATGCGGTGGACGTTTGGGTTGATGGACGGTGACACACAGACACTTGATGCACTTGACAATTACAGACACATTTATTGCGAACAATTTGACACACACGATGACATTAAACACTTTTTTGACAATATCGATACCGACAGGGACATTTTAAAGATGATTCATTTTAACATACGTAGCTATTACAAAAACATTGACAGTTTATTAATATTTATTGAAAGTTTGTGTATTAAATTTGATATTATTACTCTTACTGAAGCGTGGATTGACAATGAAAAACGTTTAGTTTCCTTAGAGGGTTATGATATTTACAGTACATCGAAGAATTGGAATAGAAATGACGGAGTGGTTATTTATGTGAATACTGAACTACGCGGGGTTGTACAACAGATTACTTTGGGAGAGGCGACAGGACTGCAACTGAACTTTGAAACTGACGGTCTACCTTACAGTATGCTAGCGGTGTACCGCAGCCCATTCGATGAACTGCAACTTGTTTCTAGATGACTTACAACAGTACTATTCTAAAACTAACGAAAACACAACCTACATTTTTACAGGCGATACCAATATAGATACTTTAATATCATGTAACAATATAAACGAGAAAGACTTATATTTAAATATTCTATGCGGAGCAGGTTTCATAGAATGCATAAATAAACCCACAAGAGTAACAGGACAATCTATAACTTGTATTGATCATATTTTTATAAAACACTCTGACTGTACGGCTGTAACTGCAGGCGTTTTAACTACTGACTTGACTGACCACTACGCGGTGCTGGCCGGGGTGGAGTGTAAACCCCCCCGCTCCCGTATTAACAGTGACACAGACACTTATCTGGACCAGACACTACTACAGGAACTGTTGGGGGAGCAGTCATGGGACCATGTTCTGCGGCAGGAAGATGTGAACGTTTGCTGTGACCTATTTATACAGTCACTCGAAAATCTTAAAAAATTTATCACTTAAACCGAAAAAGTCTAGTACTCGAAATAAGAAGCTTAAACCATGGATAACTGTAGATTTAATCCAATCAATTAGAAAACGAGACAAAATTAGTAAAATTTTAAAAAGACAACCGTTTTAATGATACTCTTAAAAATTATTTTTAAAACTTTTAGAAACAAATTGGCAAAAGATATAAAAAACACAAAAACAGCTTACTATAGAGATCAAATTATAAATTCGTCAAACAATCCAAAACGATTTTGGAAAGTTATTAATGAAATAAGCGGTGGATCAGGATCTAAAAGTACATTCCCTATACGAAACTTTCTTCAGGCTTCGGATCAGGGGGGTGGTGACATTAAGACTGTGGCAAACTCATTTAATGTTTTCTTTTCAAACGTAGGTTCATGTCTTGCAAAGGAGTTGCCGCAGTCGGTCGGCCCGCCCCTGGTGGATGATGCCTCATACAAGGCCGGTCATGTCTTCCAGCTGAACCCGGTCACCGACAGCCAGGTGGAGAGATACGTTGCCGAGATGCGCGGTGGCTCGGCTCCCGGGTTCGATGGTTTACCAACATCGATTTTAAAAAATAATTTAAAGTACCTTCTTTCACCACTAAAACATTTGATTAATCTTAGCATTGCTTCGGGAGTTTTTCCAGAAAAAATTGAAAACAGCCAAAGTAATTCCCTTGTATAAATCTAATGACAAATCAGATATGAATAATTACAGACCGATCTCGTTACTTAGTGTGCTTGGTAAATTACTGGAGAAGTGCGTAAAATATCAGTTTCAGAATTATCTTGAAAAACATAATCTTTTGTCGATATCGCAGTTTGGATTTAGGCCAGGTAAAAATACTTCCGACGCACTCTTTGATATTAATAAAATTATAACCGAATATTTAAAGGAAAATTATAAATCATTACTTGTTTTTATTGATTTAGCCAAAGCTTTTGATTCCATAGATAGAAATTTGTTGTTTAATAAATTGGAATGTATTGGAGTCCGGGGAGTGACCTTAAATTGGTTTAAAAGTTATTTGAGTGGTCGAAATCAAATTGTTAATATTGATAATATTAGTAGTGAACCACTGGAAGTAAAGTACGGCGTGGTTCAAGGAAGTACGCTGGGTCCGTTGTTATTCCTAATCTATATAAATAACTTAGATAAATTGAATATTACGGGAAAGCTTCTCTTGTTCGCTGATGATACGGTTGTAATTTTCAATGGTAAAACTTGGCATGATGTATACGACACCGCTTCTCGAGAATTAAATTTATTATATACATGGTTTTGTGATAATATTTTATCGATGAATGTTGGTGGTAAAAACTAAATGCTTGCCTATTGCATTACGCACCGCGAGCGAGCCACCTGCTGATTTACGGCTGTTATTGCACTCATGCGGAGACTTGTATAATACTACCTGCAATTGCCAGCTGATTGAGAGGGTGGACCAGTATAAGTATCTAGGTGTAATAATTGATTCAAAACTCAGATGGGAGCCTCACATTAATAGTATAAAGTCTAAATTAAGAAAATTTATTTACATATTTTATCAATTAGGCCAAATTCTAAATTATAATGAGATAAAAACAGTTTATTACTCGTATGTACAATCAGTTTTACAGTATGGTATTATCGCTTGGGGAGGGGCTTACAGGACCATATTGGAACCACTAAACGTTATTCAAAAATCTATAATTAAGGCAGCGCTTAATAAACAAAGGCATTATTCATCAACCTTGTTATTTAGGGAAAATGATATTTTTACAATTAGGCAATTATTTATTAGGAATGTACTGGTCTACACCTACTCTCATAAAGATGTCGTCCTCACCCCTATTGCTCACGGTTACCCGACCAGGAACGCTGTGAGTGTGGGGTTGCAGGTCCCTGTCATTAAACTGTCTATTAACCTTACGAATGCCTACTACGTCGCCAACACGCTCTACAGACCAATTGCCCTCTGTGATAAGGGACCTGCAGGACGAGCCTGTCAGTGGCTTCAAGCGGCTGGTTACTGCCTGGCTTCGGATGATCGGCCCAGATAATGCTGAATTTCTCCTCACCCCCACTTACCGTTACTAATCATTACCGCTTCTAAACACTACAACTATAGTTAACTACTTCCAATCATAACAAACGTCTACGCTACACCTGTTTCTCGAAACTTTATAATTTATTAATTATGTTTTAAAAAATTAAGATGTTTTTATTTAAACGCTTGCTATATTTATTGATAAGTGTTTTATTCAATTTATGGTTAATATAGTAGTTTTATTTTTCTTGTACAAACATAAGTCGTACTTTAATTCTATTCTTTACTCTTTTTTCCTTTTTTTAATTTTAATATTTGTATATGCAAATATGTATGTGTATGTATGTATATATATTTGTGTATATGTGTGTATATATGTGTGTGTATATATGTATGTGTCTGTAATGTCAAGATGCTTTTATTATTTCATTTTATATACAGTATTTGTTTTTTATCATTTTTTTTTGTACACGTCTAGATTGGGCTGGGCAGCACGCACAGACACGTTCTATGTGCTGTCTATTTTCATACTTATATGTGTACAAACTTATTGTTGAATTTGGAAAATAAACTTATATTTGATTTGATTTGATTTGATTTGAAGAGGTTGAAATTAATGTAGGCCAATCATTGGAGGGTTGTCACTAGGTATGAATTGAGCTACAGAACTATCATTGTAGGTATCTTCAATGTGATATTTCAAAATGTCAGCCAGTATGAAATATACCTTTTTCCTAACTGTTCATGGAAGTATATTTTATTTTAAAGTGTTAAGTAGTAGTAAAATAGTAAAATACATTTTCTGATACCCATGTTGTTATTGCCTAGTGTTTATATTTTTATTGAAGGGAGAGTATTGATAATAATATTGATAGTACAGGATAATGACACAAAATTAACAGTAGTACTAACAAGGATATTACAGTGGGAGTAACCTCTCGTCAGAACGAGTTAAACATTTCTTTACACATTAACTCATTAGTATTTCAAGTTTGCTATAGTTAAAATTATTGTAGAAAGTGTTTTATAAAATTGAACATTTAATTATGGAACATCTAGTGATATGAGAGCTGTTATTGTTTGGTTTTAAAACCCTTGACTGCAGCACGTAATACTACATGACATATTTTTATTTTATCAAATTCTCCTTCATTTTCTCACGTTGAATGTGTTAAAAATATATTATAGAAAAGAGGTATTAGTTCTTAATACATTGATAGAAGCAGGTACCACATAGCTATTTATTTAAGCTATCTGAATGGTACTGCTGTGAATGTGTTGATATGAAAAGCTAATATGCAAACAGGGTTTCTTCACATTTGTTAGATTTCAATAAACGTTGTTCAAACAATGAAACTGTGCGGCCCATTCAGCACATGCATGAGATAGCAATTATATAACATTTAAGGAGCTGTACTTGTTGCATTAATCTACAGAAAGGCAACTGTAGATGATAGGACACTGAGGTCAGTGGCTGATAGCCCATGACACTATCAGCATTGTTGCGATGTAACTTAAGGGTCAAGGTCGAAGTGGTTACTTATTGGCTTCCCAATCAATCTCTCAAGGTTAAATCCATCCAAATACAGCTCATTGCTGTAATCATTATCGTAAAAAAGTTCCTTACTAAGATCATCCAGTATTCCATCTGTCTAATAATTAATTATATTAGTAGGAAGCAGAAATCAACCAAATCATATTTAATTTTAAAGCATATTACAAAAAAAACTTAAACCAGCGAATATGTAATCAAAGGAACATTAACAAAAAATTAAATAAATAATATCACTTTCCATTTCAAAATAATATAGGTTAAGAGTTTTCAAAACTAAATATTTTAAAGCTGATTGTTCCTACAGCAAAAAGAAATAAATAAGTTAATAAAGATAATGTTTCCATTTTTTTAACAAATCCAGTGATATCCTATTTGTTTACCTATTTTTTTTTTTAAATTAAGAGTTAAAGCTATTTTAGTTTGGTGTACTCGTATTAAAAAAACTAATTTTTTGTGGATGAAGATGTTTATTTTATTTAAAAACAAATGTTTATGATGCTAAAACAAATAATTTTAAAAGAATCAGAATTTTTTATTTAAGAGTGCTCTTGTAAAAAAAGAATTAACACCCAAATATTAAAATAATTGTAACTTTTTTTATTTTTAATCAATTTAAACAATAGGACATTGTTAGATTTTTTACATTTTCAACAAAATATTATTCTTACAAAATTGCTTTAGCCTAACAGTTTTCTCAAGATAGTTTTAGAGTACTGATTTACTGGTTTTAGAGTAATTTCTAAAAGCTCTATGTCCCTACAAAACATTTTTCAAGAAACTCAGAATTTAATTGAAATATAACTTAAATTTAATTAATGAAAAGATGATGACCAGTTCTTTGCTATATTAAAAATATAACAAAGAAATGTATTATATTTTACAGTAAGAAAGTTAATTCATTATTAAACCAATTGATTAGTATATAAGTTCAAATTGGCCACTTAAGATTAAAAAATATTAGTCAACACACAAAATTTTTATTTTTTTTCAAATCAGAAATATTGCTAAAGAAATATTTATCCATTATCTAAAAAAAACCTTGTATTTTGATCAAAATGTTAATTGTTTGTTTTATTTAGAGTATATTTTAGGGATATTATTTAATGCAATTTGAAAACAGCCTAACACTTGTCCTAGCTATAGATAATATTATTATATTCACTGAGAGAGGTGAGCATGTTCTGATGATAATGGTGGTGCAACTGCTTGTCAAGTGGATAATGAAAGTGGTCCATTCAGGGAGCGAGGGCTAAATATATCGAGTCAGACAGACAGACTGATAGAGTGCCAGCTCACTCACATGTCATGGAGTTCATAGCCAGAGGCTGGTCTTGCCAGGTATCCCATACTACACAATGTCACCATGGCTTTATAACACTTGCTTTTGAACTTTACTTTTATTTCTATTTCCTGTTTCATAACACCCCCTTTCATAACTTTTAAATGCTAAAGTCAAGCTGCTGTTAAGACAGATGTTGCTTGTAAAAATTTAATATAGCTTTTACATAAACAATTTTCTTCTTTAATTGTGAGTTTCTTCATAAGTTCATGGTATAGATAAGTTAATTCGTTATAAATTCTAAAATTCGATTAAATAACTACATTTTATGTTTTCCTAACCTAAAATTATATCAATGTTTGTTTGATAGCTCTTAGTGGAATGTCCTACTGCAATTCACAACTTTATGCAATTTCAAGATTTGAAGGAGGTTACATTTCTTATTAGTTGGTTTCTTTATGCTATACTTTAAACAAACCATCTTAAAAACTTTATTTAACTTAACTGTTTTTTTTTGTTCCCACTATAAACCTCTAAATACACTTCATGTTTTGAACAATGATTGACCCTCTCACTTCATGGATGTTTCTTTTTGGGTTTTTCAAATCTATATTATAAGGATAAGGAATATTTGTTTGGTAAAGTGAATTTGTACTATACTCTATGCTTATAGATCTAATATAATATTGTGTTAAATGCCAATTTTTATAATAAATTGTGTTTTACAATATATTTTTACAATTATTAACATGATAGGATAATTTTCTGTAAATTTTAGGAATGTTTTATTATTTTTTAACCAATATGGCAGTAAATATGAACACTGACAGAATAGTTATTTTTCCTTTCTCTATAGAAGAGACATTTTTATATAAGTGAAAGAATAACATTCCCACGATATCAGGGGCATAAGTTTCTCACATGTTGATTAGTTGTTTATATTAAATACATTACTAATCAAGAGATTATATTTTTATATCAAAACATTTTAAATAATTTAATAAATTAAAAAAAAGTATAATTTCCTGAGGCATTATTTGTTTTTTTTTTACTGTAATTGAATTCAGTGCAAAAAGGATAAAACATCGTTGAAAAAGCTGATGCGATTAGAGTAAATTGTCAATTATTGTGAGTGTTTACTGAAATTAAAGTTCTAATATAAATATACCATTTATTGATCTACAAGTAAATTTATTGATCACAATGACAGTAGCCTACTCTTCAATAAACACTCTGTAGATATTTTATTCCTTATCATATTTAAAATACATTTCAATAAATTGTTTCATGAAACATTAACATGTTGAGAGTGACAGATGCTCTAGTGTGCTTACTGTCTTGGAATACGGAAAAATGAGTGATGGTGTTGTTCATGAATTGTGTTGTTGAAAGTTTAAAGATGACCTAAATGTCAAATTCATGGATTAGTTCAAGAAATGTCAAAGCTGAAGCCATTCGACGAGTTTTGTGGGTGTCAGTCAACATTCTTGGCACCTGGCGGGGCATAATTTTTATTGTAGCCTAAATATTTTGTAACAATACAGTAAATCGAAGACTTTGACACTTCTGGAACTCCCAAAGACAAAGCACTTATTGTGAATCTACGTTTTTCTCTAAACAATTTGTCAATTTGTTCATCAAAGTCGTCTGTAGTGACAGAATTGCGTCCTTGACCTTCATTGTGCATATCAGTTTGGCCATCTTTAATTTTTCAACACCACACTCACAATGCTTTCTCCATACTCTGAACAATCT
Organism: Homalodisca vitripennis; assembly: GCF_021130785.1. Classification (NCBI taxonomy): domain Eukaryota; kingdom Metazoa; phylum Arthropoda; class Insecta; order Hemiptera; family Cicadellidae; genus Homalodisca; species Homalodisca vitripennis. The sequence goes on along the minus strand of NW_025782867.1, from coordinate 8,127 downwards.
TCAACGGTTGGTTTTGATAAAAACTGTGCCCATGCGTGGCCAAGGGCCAGATGATTGCAATGTCCCTGCAGTCTGGGATTGATCAGCGGAAGAAATTCCCATCACCAGAGACCTCTTTATGTGTCTTTGCACAGGCCAAACTTTTAGTATTTTATCATATTCAACTGTGCTGACTCTGCAATTCCTTCTTGCTGAATTATACAGGGAAACCATTAATAGTGTATTGTCAGATTTTATAGCTAATGGTTATATTTACACCATTTTGTTCTTACAAAATTAATATAAATTAAATGAATAATCAAAAATATTAATTTACTAGCTGTTACCCACGGCTTCGCACGCAATCTTTAGAAGCAAAGTCCTTATATTACTTAGTAAAAGCAATTATGATATATATGATGGGAGTCCTATAAAAATTTTAAAAATGTAAGTAGGCATACATCAGGTAGATATTATTTAAGTTCATGGCAAATAGTATCAGAGTTTAAATTAATTATTATATCATGTTTTGGCATGTGTAGGAGCTATTTCTGGTTCTAACTGATTATATACATAACGTCACAGCTGAATCTGCATTGTTATCCCGATCAAGAAAACACAAAATCTTGGATCACACAGGTCTTGGAAACTTATTTCGGGCAAAAATCATATATTTCCAGTCCTTGTCATATATTTCAGGTCTAAGATATTTCCAATACCATAGTAGAGTTTGCCTTGTTGTTCTGACGCAAGAAAAAAAAATATATATATACTTACGTAGGATCGAGATGCCTACTTCGGTTAAAAAAGTGCCTACTTAAGACCGTTTTAAATTCCCTTACCTACTATGTCACAGTTTAGCTTGCCATATTGCCTCGATCAAAATACTATATACGTTTGATTATCTAGTTCTCTGAAGTCTATTTTGGTCAAAATCTTGTTGGACTTTTATTTGTGCCCTCAAAAACCGAGGCTTTTGCAAAAACCAATCAGATTTAAGGGCTCCTGTTCTTTGATGTCCTTGGGGCTGAGGAGGTATGCTCCCAGGTATCTTTTCCTAGTCTCTACGATGGCAGGACAATCCAAACCAAATGTGCTCCGCTGACTCCTCCTCCTCTCCACAGAGTCTACATTCGCTTGCTCCGACTAAGGCCTACCTTCAAAAGGTGCTTTCTCAGAGGGCCATGTCCTGTCAACATTCCTAATATCAGTCTTATATCCTCCTTATTCTGGTCTAGGAGAGCTGTCCATTCCTTTTGCATAAGGAGAGATAAACATTTTGGATATTCTTAAACCCGAGGCTCTGCTCCAATTCTTATATCTTGTCCTCTTTTCCCAATCTTTAACCAGAGCTTTAATGCTGGAGAAGGATATTCCACATCCTGGCTCTGGCCCCCACCAATATGGATTCCGCTCCCTTTTTGGCGAGGATGTCCGCTTTTTCGTTTCCATGAATTCCTTCATGACCCGGCACCCATCCGAGTGTTACTCTATTACTTGTTGCTAGCTCTGCTAGGGCCTTCCTGCATTCCCAGACCGCTTTCGAATCAATCGAACAGGTATCCAGTGCCTTCAGTGCAGCCTGACTATCAGAGAGTATAAGGTATGATAATCCTTTAGTCCCCAACTGTGTGAGTCTTCTAGAACATGAATCTATTGCCATGACCTCCGCCTGAAAAACTGAGGCATGTCTTCCCAGGGGCACAGCCATGTCAACTCCAGGTCCATGTATTCCATATCCTGCCCTTGAGTCTAGGAGTGAACCATCGGTGTAAAACTTCAGGACTCCTTTTTTTGGGTAGGCCTCCCTTTTAATCCATTCCTCCCTACTTCCGATAGAGACGTGTATGGTTTTTCAAAGGAGTATTTCTTTAACCATAGTATCAGTACTTTTAGGGTTAGCATTTCAGCCTCAGGGAAATTTTTCCAATATCTTCATATGGCCTTCTAGGGAGGTAACATTTATTACCTTTGTCCCTAGAAGCTTCATTGCGCTCATCGCAGCTGTTCTCATCACTTCCTGGCCAAGAGGAGTTATAACCCAGAACCGCTTCCATTGCTAGTGTTGGGCAGGAGCTCATTGCTCCCGTGATGCTTAAGCAAGCTAACCTCTGAAGACTCTGTAGCCTTTTTGCAGCTGTTGTTTGTTCGACCTTCGGCCACCATACTAAAGCAGCATATGTGACCATTGGTTTCACTATGGTTTCGTAAATCCAATAAATCATTTTGGGTTTAAGTCCCCATTTAAATCCAAAGAGTCTCTTACAGGCCCCAAGGGCCATTATTGCTTTGGATATCTTGTTTCTAATATGGGAGTTCCAAGTGAGCTTCTCATCCAAGATTAAACCCAGATACTTCACTTCTTTTGTTTGGTTTATGCTGATTCCCTCCAGGACGGTTTAGCTAGCTGGAATTTCCTTTTCCTGGTAAAGGTAATCATGTTTGTTTTTGATGGGTTGATCCGCAGACCTTCCCCATGACACAGTTGCTTATGAAGTTCAGTTCTGTTTGTAATTGGCGTTCCAGCCTGCCAGTGTTTTTCCCTTTAATCATAAGCACTAGGTCATCCGCATAACATAGTAGCCTTATCCCCCTCTTCTCTGCTTTTCTTAGGAGATCATCCACTACCATCGCCCACAGGAGAGGAGATAAGACTCCCCCCTGGGGGCAGCCTCTTTTGGGCCGTGATCGCAGCCGATTCGTCCCCGTACTTGGCTTTCACCTGTCTGCTTTTTAGGAGGGCTACTATCCATTTGACTACGTCTGAGGAAACTCCAAAACGTTCCATCGCAGTCTTCATGGATTGATATGCTACTCGGTCGAAAGCTCCTTCAATGTCCATGAAGACGCTGACTAGGGCTTCCTTTTTTTCGAAAGGTATTCTCCACCTCTCTCACTAAACTGTGGAGAGCAGTGGTGGTTGATTTTCCTTCTATGTATGCGTGTTGTGTGGGACTAAGTGGGTGTTCCAGTAATATTGCGTCCCTTATGTCTGGACGGTCTATTTATTATTTTTTCCATAGTTTTCACCATGAAGGAGGTTAGGCTTATGGGTCTATACGAACTGGGTTTTGTTGGATCCCTGTCATTTTTCCGCAAGAACACCACTAGTGCTATCCTCCAATTCTTTGGTATATATCCTAGGGCGAAACTGCTTCTAAATAGAATGCTAAGGGTATTTAGTAGAATGTCCAGCCCCTCTTGAAGCAGGGCTGGAAAAACTCCATCCGCCCCAGGGAGATTTAAACGGCTTGAACGATCTTATCGCCCATTTAATTCTTTCGTGTGTGAATAGTCTGTTAGACACCTGTCTGGCTTTTGCCACCTCCCGACTGGATCCCCCCCCATATAGAGAATAAGTATCCTCATTACGAGTTAGTTGACCCCCCGGGAAGTGTGTCTCCAGAAGTAGTTCTAAGGTCTCCTTCCTGTTCATGTGTTAGGTCACCGTTGTCCTTTACTAGAGTCCCCATAGGATTTGTATGCTCCGTTTGGAGAGTTTTTTGAAGCCTGGATGCCTCGGGAAGACTGTTGATATTTTTACAGAAATTCCTCCAGGTTCTTCTTTTATTTGTTCTTAGTTTCTTTCTTATATTCATTTTGGGGCCTGTAGATAAGGGAGCCAGTCGTCTGTCCTTTTTGCCCATTTTAATAATTTCCTCGTTTTGTTTCTTAATGTTTCCAACCTCCCAGTCCACCACGGCACATCCCTCTTCAACCGGTTTTGCCTGGGAGGACAGTTTTTTCTCGTAGGCCTTTATTATAGCTTGCTCTACTATTTGTGCAGACCTTTCTAATTCAAATTCATTTCTCTGCAAGGGTCCTATTTCTTCCAACTCTTCTGCCAGGGACTCTCTGTAACCTCTCCAGTTGGTCGATTTAGGAACCCTGTGGGTCACGTATCTTTCCCCTGTCTCCTCTATGTCGAACCTAATTGGACAGTGGTCCGATAGTGAGGCCTCCTTGGAGACGTGCCACCTTACTATATTTATGTTTTTTAGTCCTGTAGATAGTGTTATGTCCAGGACTTCTTTCCTATTTCTAGTTATAAAGGTTGGGCTTGACCCTCTATTCTCTAAACACTAGATCATTGCTGAACATAAACTGTAAGAAGTTCCTCACCTCTCTTGTTTGTGTTCGTACTTCCCCAATACGTGTGGTGAGCATTGCAGTCCGCAGCTGAGAATGAGGGCCGAGCCTCTGTCTCTGCAGCTCTGCAATAGTCTTTCTAGTTCTTTTGGTGGGCAGCTTGTTGACGGGTTGGGGAAGTAAGCTGAGGCTTATAGTAACCTCTCTGTCCCCTTGCAGTGAAGTCACCTTCACTGTAGCCGCCACCAGATCCCTTGTTATTAGATCTGTAATCGGAAAGACTGTTATTAGTTTTGAAGTTAGAATACAAGTTCTTGGGTTTTCAATTGTTCGATCATAAATGAGATTACCTACCTGAGTTGTCAGTCCTCTGATGCAAACTCTATAGATCAAGGCTCCTGGATTAGGCGCGATATCCAGGCCTGTTGAGATAAACCTTCTTCCCAAGATGTCAGTTGCGCCCTTTGCATGGTGTAGGTTTATCTGTATTAGGCGCTTACTTACGCCTTCTTCCCACCTCCCCACAGGTGGGTCCATCCCCGTCTTCTTCTTCTTGGATTGCTTGGAGGACCTTTATCCCTTATTCTTCCTCTGAGGCCGAGACGGATGCGTCCTTTGAGTGAAGGTCCCTTCTTCAAGAAGAGAGGAACAGGTGGGTCTTTTCTTCTTCGACCGCTGCTTTCTGGGCCTTGTGGAGTAGACCTTTTAGGTAACGGTATCGTTACAGATTGCTCTGACAACCTTCGTGGCCTCTCTCCACTTCCATCTCTTCAGCGCGTCCATTTTTTTCTGTAGGTGGACCGTCTTCAGATTTCTCTGTAGTTCCCCTCTTCCCTTGTGGGTTGTTCTATGTTTTCTTGATGTTTTTTCTTCAGTCTTAAGCTGAACTGTTCCCAAACTTGTGAAGCCGCGAATCCATGGACCATCCATTCTCAAGTTTGTTCGCTGGTGTTGTAGGCCGCAGATCGAGACTGCCAGGGTGGAGTAGGGACAGAACTTCCCCTCGTCGCTTCTTCGCAGCAGAACATTCCATTCTCCGACAGAATAGCTCTTTGTTTTTGTCCTTTTAAGAGCTTCATTATCTTTTCGGTAGTGATGTCAAGTATTGCTGGCTTCAGGAAGATAGACAGTCGCAGATTCTCGCACAGAGGGATTTCTTCCTCTTGGTACTATCCTTAGACTGGCCTCTTCCCAAGGTTTTAGGGAGTCTTGCTTTCCCTTTAAGCCATTCTGCTGTTTTCAGTGTTTTCGCAGCGGTGAAGAATTAGAAAACCCCTTGTCTCCTGTTGAAAACAGTTAGAAATCTGTGGAGAGTAGGGACCCTCCTGTTCCTCCACGATAGCTTCCAGGATGAAGCTCTGGATTCTTTCTCCATCTGTTCTGGATTGTGAGTAGTGTCTCGGGGAAAATTGGGAGTTGCATAGACCCCTTCCTCCTTATACCTGACTACCGCTTGTTTGTATGAATGGTTTCTGGGGTTGCTCCAGATTTGCTCACTTGCGTTCCCTTGATTTCCTTCGTTCTTTGTTTTCTTCCTCTGATGGGCCTCCGGAGATGGATCCATCAGAGTGAGGTACTTTTCGGTTTCTTTCCCTCTTTTTGTTTGTTCAGTTTCTTATTTCTTATCTTCTGGGATTGGTTTTAAGGCCCACAATTCCCTGGCTTCTTCTTGGGAGTACCCTCTTTTTTCGGAACCAGGACCCATGCGTTTCCTGGCAGGGCTCCACATTAACTTAGGGCAGTGCTGGGAGCTGTCTTCTCGACCTTTTGCTCCCTCTTCACTTTCTGGTGATCGCCCTCCAGTATCCGCATCTTACTTCATCTGTTTCTGACTCTGACCGAGTCGGGAGAGCTATTTGGACTTTCTACTAGGAAGTCCCGCCTGTTTTTTGGGTTTGGTCAGGATTGCTAGGGTACAGAGCCCATCATCAATCCTCTGTGTTTCGTGAATTTTCATTCCACTTTTTGAGTGCCTACAAGAGCTCTCTGGGTTTTTGTTTTGGTTTTTCTGTAAATTCTGTAATCATTGTGTTCCCTACGAGTAGCGGAGATTCTAAAGGTCACCCCCAAGCATTGTCCCGCTCCTACTTGGGGAAGGCTAGGTTTAAAACTGGAGGTCGCCAGGTATCCAGAGTCTCGCCATATTTACGACCAAGCTCTCCCTTGATCACGCAGCCCTCGGCATATGGGCTGTTCCACCTTGGCTTGGATTAACAGAAGGAAAATTAGAATTAGAATAGCTTAGAAGGATAGAATTGTTGGGGAAGATTACCCGTAACACGCGTCGAGAGTATGGGGAGTGGGAAAAGATAAAGTTAAAAATTTGAGATAGTTCAACAGAAAGCCGCCCAGATCAGCTCAGCCTGATCGGAATTATAAAAGAAGACAAGATTTGTGATCAGGCCAGTTCCAGGGGCCGACGCGCACGAAAAAGTACAGCACATCAAGAAGAGAGAAGGTGGATGTGCGTGTGCTTTCGTGGGAACGCTTCTGGCTTGGCACATTGTGTGTGGGGTATGAAGACCCACGCACTTCGCACCATCTTGTTTGACTTAGTTGAGTTTGCATTGTCCCTGATGAAGAATAAAACATACACACATAAGTAGGACTGAAAAAGCACTATTACGGAACCTTACGGAGAAGTCCTACCTACTTATTATGTACTTTCGGGTTTATAAGAGGGAAAATTCCTTGTTTAAGGCTTATGCAAAAATTCCAAAATAATCATTATTAAAGTTTTGCGTGTTACAACTTGATTTCTTTCTTGGGACTGTAGCCAGAAGGAAAGAATGATTCGTTGAGGGATGGTTAGTATTCATTTCTCTGTTTTTCCATTAAGCCATGGTTTAAAATGTAATATGCATAATGTCAAGGAAAACCTACCAGTTTAAAGTAAATAACTTATGTGAAATACATTCATTACTTTGTTCATTAAGGTTAGTTTTATAACTAGTATTTAATATGCATTTGATGAATTTAATTTGTCACTGGTGCAATCTGGAGTAATAAATTTTAGATTATTACATGTTTATATTTACTATCTGCATTACCACTATACGATCAAAGCACTGTTTACTTGATTATTGATTAAACATTTAAATGTAAAACCAGACTGTTTCAGAAAGCTTTGTCGAACTAATAGCTGTCAACAGCTGTTTAGTGCCAGTTATAATTTGAATTATGAAACGTAAAAACTACAATAAATTCTGGAAAATTCCAAAATATTTCCAGGTAACTTTTTCTTAAACTTTTTCTCTAATAAAAACCTTCCTCGGATTTCAATGGACATTTTTACAAAAAGAATTAAAACCGAATTTGGTCTCAGCCGTTCTCGGAGATTTAGCGGCTTACCAACTCATTTTGTGATTCATTTTTATTTATAAGATAATTTTTTTCTTGTTTTTAAGCTCTTAGCATCAGCTATGCTGGCCTTCGAAAATTTCACTGGTTTTTATTTATTATTACTTTTGGGACCCCCCCCCTCCCCCGGGATTTGAACCCCGTTAATCTCTCGGTTAGAGCCGAGGACTATAACCATTAGTCTATATTCATTTATTAAAATGGAACCTTTGACCAATTTAGTAATTGAACTACTTCCATCCTCTACATATCAATATAACAATGTGTTGTGTATGTGTATTATGTATAGTCCTTCTGAGTACATTATTAAGCAACCATTAAACTGCAACTCTTAAACAAATTGGAATCCTTAAAATAAATTCTTTAATTTTAATCAGCCAGTTTATAAATCATATTTCCTTTCAAAAAAACTATACCTACCTCATAAATACCTAAATTAATTCAGATGGTTCATTAAAAAGTGTCTAGATTAATTTACATATGAGGAAGGATATAGTGTAGCAATCAGTTGGATTGTAATATTGTTACCATCAACAGACATCTTATAAATATGTGCAATAATCATTTGTGAAATACCTATATCAAGTGGATGGTGTAATTTTTATTCACCAAGGTTGACTAGTCCACTAATCCAGTGACTAGGATAAGTTAAGTGAACCTATAGGTTCAGAAAACTAGGGCAACATCGACTTAAATGTT